>NC_092737.1:18992508-19024741 GCF_047496885.1 Scyliorhinus torazame
AGGTACATCCACTGTGCTGTTAGGGAAGGAGTCCCAGCGACAGTGAAGGAGCAGCCGATGTATTTCCCAGTCGGGGCGGTGAGTGACTCGGAGGGGAACCTCCAGGTGGTGGAGTTCCCAGGTATCTGCTGCCCTCGTCCTTCTAGATGGTAGAGGCCGTGGGTTTGGAAGGTGCTGCCTGAGGAGCCTTGGTGAGTTGCTGCCGTGCATCTTGTAGACGGTACACACGGCTGCCGCTGTGCGTCGGTGGGGGAGGGAGTGAATGTTTGTGGAAGGGGGAGCCAATCAAGCGGGGCTGCTTTGTCCTGGATGGTGTTGAGCTTCTTGAGTGTTGGAGCTGCGCTCATCCAGGCAAGTGGGGAGTCTCCCATCACACTCCTGACTTGTGCCTTGTAGATGGTGGACAGGCTTTGGGGGGGGGGGGGGGGGGGGGGCGGGTGTCAGGAGGTGTTTCCCCCTCCCCCCCCGTGTTGCCACCTCTGCTGGGCCTGATCACCTCCCAGACATCACTATCCCTGGGTATGATTCCGTCAGTATCACGATGGCTATGTTGGGCTGTTGATTGGCCAGTCTGTGAGACAGAGCTCCCAATTCCCCACACAGGCCCCCAGATGTTGGTGAAGGGCGGCAGGGTCGACAGTACTGGGTTTGCCATTACCGTTTCCGGTGCCTGGGTCGAGGCCGGGTCCGCTGTCGGGTTTCGTTCCCGTTTTGATACAAGCGACTGCTGTGCTGGGCCATTTCCAGCAAGGCCCCTACGCTGTCAAATGCTCCCTAATAGACGAGCCCTACAGGGGAGTAGATGTCTGTAGAATCAGCGAAACCTGTAGCCGTGAAAGGAGCCCATTCAGTTACCCGCTCTCTCTCCATAGCCCTTAATTCCTCGAGAAATAAGGAATTTATCAACTTCTGTCTTAAAGACACTCAACGTCCCGGCCTCCACCGCCCTCTGTGGCAATGAATTCCACAGACCCACCACTCTCTGGCTGAAGAAATTTCTCCTCATCTCTGTTCTAAAGTGACTCCCATTTATTCTAAGGCTGTGCCCCCGGGTCCTAGTCTCCCCTTGCTAATGGAAACAACTTCCCTACGTCCACCCTATCTAAGCCATTCATTATCTTGTAAGTTTCTATTAGATCTCCCCTCAACCTCCTAAATTCCAATGAATATAATCCCAGGATCCTCAGACGTTCATCGTATGTTAGGCCTACCATTCCTGGGATCATCCGTGTGAATCTCCGCTGGACCCGCTCCAGTGCCAGTATGTCCTTCCTGAGGTGGGCCCAAAATTGCTCACAGTATTCTAAATGGGGCCTAACTAATGCTTTATAAAGCTTCAGGAGTACATCCCTGCTTTTATATTCCAAGCCTCTTGAGATAAATGACAACATTGCATTTGCTTTCTTAATTACGGACTCAACCTGCAAGTTTACCTTTAGAGAATCCTGGACTAGGACTCCCAAGTCCCTTTGCACTTCAGCATTATGAATTTTGTCACCGTTTAGAAAATAGTCCATGCCTCTATTTTTTCCAAAGTGCAAGACCTCGCACTTGCCCACGTTGAATTTCCATCAGCCATTTCTTGGACCACTCTCCTAAACGGTCTAAATCTTTCTGCAGCCTCCCCACCTCCTCCATACTACCTGCCACTCCACCTATCTTTGTATCATCGGCAAACTTAGCCAGAATGCCCCCAGTCCCGTCATCTAGATCGTTAATATATAAAGAGAACAGCTGTGGCCCCAACACTGAACCCAGCGGGACACCACTCGTCACCGGTTGCCAGCCCAAAAAATAACCTTTTATCCCAACTCTCTGCCTTCTGCCTGACAGCCAATCGTCAATCCATGTTAGTACCTTGCCTCGAATACCATGGGCCCTTATTTTACTCAGCCGTCTCCCGTGAGGCACCTTATCAAAGGCCTTTTGGAAGTCAAGATAGATAACATCCATTGGCTCTCCTTGGTCTAACCTATTTGTTACCTCTTCAAAGAACTCTAACAGGTTTGTCAGGCACGACCTCCCCTTGGGCGCGGTGACGGTTGGAGGGAGGGCAGGGCCCGACCCAGGGGAGGATTCGGACAGTTCAAGCTGTGGCGCTCATGGTTGCTGAGGAGGCCGGGAGCAGGTGGCAATATTTCCGCGATTGGGCAGCACTTGCCGAGCAACCCTGAGTGCGCTGACCACCAGCTCAAGACCGCCCGGCGGGCCCGTGACGCAGCTCGCCGATACCTGCTCGAAGCGTGGGGGACTTGCCCTCCCGCAAACAAAAGGGACGTGTCCAAGCATTCCACCCGTTTTGAATCGCCGAGGAGCTGAAGGGAGCCTTCGGCGCCCTGTTTTTTATTTTCTCTCCGTGGCAACCGGAGTTGACCTCTCCCATCAGCGCTCTCCTGTCGTGGTAAATTGTTTTGCTGGTTTGAAGTTGCGTATTCTTGCATTTAACTCGTGCATCGGGCAAACCATCGACAAGACTGCGACCTATTTTCGACAAAGTCCGACACACGCACCCGGCAATTCCCAGTGGGTAATTCACGGTCTGAATCAACAGGAGAATATCACTGCTGCCGCCTGGTTTCTGGGTGCTGGGCCGAGGGCAACAGCCCACTTGACTGCAGTCCGTGAGCGGCAGAGCTGGAGGTTGAAGATTGCGTGGGATGTCCACCAGGGGGCAGCGCAAAGCTAAATGACCACAAATCGACTCCAAAATGCATCTTGCGACAAAGACAAAATTCAAACGCCCCTTCTAGCTTTGCTCGTAATTTCTGATTTTAATAAAACAAAAATCCAATAATAAGGTCTGAAAAGAAAGAAACGCTTCCTATCGCGGTTTCTTTCTCCCCTGAGGCTGTCATCACTGCTTTGACCGATCCTTTTCCCAGTCTCGTTCCCCCATCGCGTCAAATATCCCTGGGCACCAGCCGCCCCCCCCCCGCGTCGAGTAACCGTTTCTCCTTATTTGTTCTCGTTCCGCGCTCTTCGTCGCTTTAAACAAAACACCACCCGCTCGTCAAGGGAAATTACCTCCAGCGTTAACGTTTACGTCAAGATGTCCCTGCGTCGATCAGGCCCAGCTGAAATGTTGCCTGACGGAATACTATCCATAGAACATAGGACGAGGCACTTCAGCCCTTCGAGCCTGCTCCGTCATTCAATATCATGGCTGATCATCCAACTCAATAGCCGAATCCCGCTTTCCCACTTTAATCCCCTTATCTGTATCTAACCCCGTGCTGTACCTGTCCTGGGAGTGTTTGATGGTGACAGTGCAGAGGGAGCTTTACTCTGTATCTAACCCCGTGCTGTACCTGTCCTCCGAGTGTTTGATGGGGACAGTGTAGAGGGAGCTTTACTCTGTAACTAACCTCGTGCTGTACCTGTCCTGGGAGTGTTTGATGGGGACAGTGTAGAGGGAGCTTTACTCTGTATCTAACCCCGTGGCTGTACCTGTCCTGGGAGTGTTTGATGGGGACAGTGTAGAGGGAGCTTTACTCTGTAACTAACCCCGTGCTGTACCTGTCCTGGGTATGTTTGATGGGGACAGTGTAGAGGGAGCTTTACTCTGTATCTAACCCCGTGCTGTACCTGTCCTGGGAGTGTTTGATGGGGACAGTGTAGAGGGAGCTTTACTCTGTAACTAACCCCGTGCTGTACCTGTCCTGGGAGTGTTTGATGGGGACAGTGTAGAGGGAACTTTACTCTGTATCTAACCCCCTGCTGTACCTGTCCTGGGAGTGTTTGATGGGGTCAGTGTAGAGGGAGCTTTACTCTGTATCTAACCCCGTGCTGTACCTGTCCTGGGAGTGTTTGATGTGGACAGCGTAGAGGGAGCTTTACTCTGTATCTAACCCCGTGCTGTACCTGTCCTGGGAGTGTTTGATGTGGACAGCGTAGAGGGAGCTTTACTCTGTATCTAACCCCGTGCTGTATCTGTCCTGGGAGTGTTTGATGGGGACAGTGTAGAGGGAGCTTTACTCTGTATCAAACCCCGTGCTGTACCTGTCCTGGGAGTGTTTGATGGGGATAGTGTAGAGGGAGCTTTACTCTGTATCAAACCCCGTGCTGTACCTGTCCTGGGAGTGTTTGATGGGGACAGTGTAGATGGAACATCCTTACTGCATCGACCCTGTCCAGTCCGGTTAGAATTTTATAAGTCTCTATGAGATCCCCCCTCATTCTTCTGAACTCCAGCGAGAACAATCCCAACCTAGTCAATCTCTCCTCGTACGTCAGTCCCGCCATCCCTGGAATCAGTCTGGTAAACCTTCGCTGCACTCCCTCCAGAGCAAGAACATCCTTCCTCAGATAAGGAGACCAAAACTGCGCACAATACTCCCGGTGTGGCCTCACCAAGACCCTGTATAATCGCAGCAACACATCCCTGCTCCTGTGCTCGAGTCCTCTCGCTATGAAGGCCATTTGCCTTCTTTACCGCCTGCTGTACCTGCACGCTTACCTTCCGCGACTGGTGCACGAGGACACCCAGGTCTCGGTACACACTCCCCTCTCCTGATTTGTGGCCATTCAGTTAATAATCTGCTTTCTGTTTTTGCTGCCAAAGTGGATAGCCTCACATTTCTCCACATTAAACTGCGTCGGCCATTCACTTGCCCACTCGTCCGGATCACACTGAAGGATCTCTGCATCCTCCTCACAGCTCACCGTCCCACCCAGCTTTGGTGTCACACGCAAATTTACAATTGTGAAGGGAAGGTATTTGGTTCATTGGGAAACATTTTTATTTAATAAGGATTATTATTATTTTATTTGGTGTGTCCCCCCCCCCCCCCCCCCCCCAAGTTGTGAAGCCGAATGGAATCTGCATATTTTTGTTGCTATTGGAAACCGAGGACCGTGTCGGGCAAACTCTGGCTGGTGGGTAATTCGACTGTGCAGCTTTCAAAGTTGAGAGCTGATTAAGCTGTCTCCGCCTGTCTGTGTGTCTGCATCGCAGTGTGTGTGTGCCTGTGTCTGTATCTGCATGTGGGTGGGTGTCCCGTATCTGTGTGTGTGTGTGTGTGTGGCTGTATCTGTGTGTGTGTGTGCGCCTGTGTCTGCATGCATGTGTGTCTTTGTCTGCCTGTGTGTGGTGTGCCTGTATCTGAGTGTGTGTTTGCCTGGGTCTGCATGTCTGTCTTTGTGCCAGCAGCGTGTGTCTATTCCTGTGTGTGTGAGAGACGTTTGTGGGTTCCAAGTCCCACTCCAGAGGCAGATGCTCCGTAATACAGGCTGACACTCCCAGTGCTGAACCAAGGGAGGGCGGCACGCAGATACAGGCAAAATACACGCAGGCAGACCCTGACGCAGGTACAGGCAAAACACACACGCAGGCAGACCCTGACGCAGGTACAGGCAAAACACACACGCAGGCAGACCCTGACGCAGATACAGGCAAAACACTCGAAGACAGACCCTGATGCAGATACAGGCAAAACACACACACGCAGGCAGATACTGATGCAGGTACAGGCAAAACACACACAGGCAGATACTGATGCAGGTACAGGCAAAACACTTGCAGGCAGACACTGACGCAGGTACAGGCAAAACACACTCGCAGACAGACCCTGACGCAGATACAGGCAAAACACACACACGCAGGCAGACACTGACGCAGGTACAGGCAAAACACACAGGCAGATACTGACGCAGGTACAGGCAAAACACACACTCTCAGGCAGACCCTGACGCAGGTACAGGCAAAACACACATGCAGGCAGACCCTGACGCAGGTACAGGCAAAACACTCGCAGACAGACCCTGACGCAGATACAGGCAAAACACACACACGCAGGCAGATACTGATGCAGGTACAGGCAAAACACACACAGGCAGATACTGATGTAGGTACAGGCAAAACACTTGCAGGCAGACCCTGACGCAGATACAGGCAAAACACACACTCGCAGGCAGACCCTGACGCAGGTACATGCAAAACACACACACGCAGGCAGACCCTGACGCAGATACAGGCAAAACACACACTCGCAGGCAGACCCTGACGCAGGTACGTGCAAAACACACACACGCAGGCAGACCCTGACGCAGATACAGGCAAAACACACACACGCAGGCAGACCCTGACGCAGATACAGGCAAAAAACACACTCGCAGGCAGACCCTGACGCAGGTACATGCAAAACACACACACGCAGGCAGACCCTGACGCAGATACAGGCAAAACACTCGCAGACAGACCCTGACGCAGATACAGGCAAAACACACACACGCAGGCAGATACTGGTGCAGGTACAGGCAAAACACACACAGGCAGATACTGATGCAGGTACAGGCAAAACACTCGCAGGCAGACACTGACGCAGGTACAGGCACCTCTGCAGCACTGACGCAGGCACAAGCAAAACACATGCAGACAGGCAAAACACACGGAGGCAGATACAGGCACACGCGCAGACACAGGCAAAACATGCACATGCAGGCAGGTACAGGTACACACGCAAGCACACATGCATGCACACGCAGGCACATACACACGCAGAGGCACACAGGCACGCACACACACAGACCGAGGCGCGCGCACACGGACAGACACAGGTGAGCCTCGAGATTCCCTCCACCCCGGTCTGACCGAGCTGCATGGACATCCCGCAGCCGCTATTCTGAGTTTCCTCCATCAGAGGGGCGGCTGCTGACCGCCGTCCTGGTTTCGGATCCGTGTCTGGAGGCAGTCTGGCCGACAACAGCAGGACGGAAGCTGCATTGCCCTAGCGCCCAGTGAACGCCTCCAGTATCCCGTGCTTTCTCAAACCCGGAGGTTGGCGGAACGTTGCCCCTGACCCCCGGCCCTGGGCTATCTTCACTGCTGAAGGTTATAACCTCCTGTCAGGCAGCTGCCTGTAGCGTTACAGATGGGGTGAGATCCGGATCGGGTCAGGAAGGGAGGGGAGAAAAGAGACAAAGAGTCTCCCCTCTTTACCCCCCAATCCCCCCCCCCCTCCGCTTCCAAAAACACGAGCTGCAAGTAATCCTTCCCCCCCCCCCCCCTCCCAAAGTATGTTTCTCGAGCCTGGCCCATTCTGAAGGGGCAGGAGGGGGTCGGGTAGCTAACGGGCAAGAGGGCAGGGCTATTAATGAATTGAACCCCCCTCCTCCTCCTTCGGAGATAGCAGCGAGCTCCTCGAGTACTCGAACCTCACCATCTCCCTCCCTCCTTCCCTCCCCAAGCCAGGCGCTGGAGACTGAAATTTACGTGAGCGGACGACACGAGCCCAAGGCCGGAGTTTTTGGCCGGTCCGAGAGATGGCTCCCCGAGGCCACCGTGGAGATTTACAGTGGAGTGGAGCTGAATGGATTGATCGACAGAGAGGCGACGAGGACACGATGGGCCGAATGGCCTCCTTCTGTACCATAATCATTTATAGAGAGTGGGGGGGGTGAATCGGATCCATGTCACAGATTGGGGGGAAAAACATTGGTCCCGTGATTAGCCTCACCAGAAGGCGGCTTCCCATTCCTCCTGAGCTTCCCCTAACCCTTTTAAACGCCTGTCGAGGAGAGAGGCTGGAATTTGTCAGCGAGAGGATAACGGCGATCGGGCGGGGGGGGGGGGGGGGGGCACTTCCCAAGCCAGCCCCCGCTCCTGTAAGACGCAGGTTCCAAATTAGGCCATTCGGCCCATCGAGCCTGCTCCACCAGTCAATGAGCCCATGACCGATCTGATGTGACAATCCTCAACTCCACTTTCCCGCCTCGTCCCCGTAACCCTCGATCCCCTCACTGATTAAAAATCTCGGCCTTGAACATACTTAGCGGCCCGGCCGCTACAGCTCTCTGCGGTAAAGAATTCCACAGATTCACTCCCCTCTGAGAGAAGAAATTCCTCCTCATCCCTGTCTGAAATGGGCGACCCCCCCCCTCACTCTGAGATTCTGTCCTCTGGTCCGAGACTCTCCCACAAGGGGAAACAACCTCTCAGCATCGACCCTGTCAAACCCCCTGAGAATCCGATACGTCTCAATAAGGCCGCCTCTCATTCTTCTAAACTCCCAGTGAGGACAGGCCCAACCTACTCAACCTCCCCTCCCTACCCGGGATCAACCGAGTGAACCTTCTCTGGACGGCCTCCAATGCTGGTATATCCTTCCTTAGATAAGGGGACCAAAACTGTCCACAGTAATCCAGGTGTGGTCTAACTGGTACCGTGTATAGTTTTAGCAAAACTATTTTTATATCCATTCCCTTTGAAACAAAGGCCAACATTCCTTTGGCCTTCCCAGGCTGGCTTCTTGTGATTTATACTTGAGGACCCCCAGATCCCTCTCGGCTGCGGCTTTCTGCAATCTCTCTCCATTTAAATAACATTCAGCTTCTTCCGGGAGGACAGAGAGCTTCATTCACCCGGACATGGTAAGACGCTGCTCGCTCCCAACCTTCCCGGCGCACCAAACCATCTCCCTCGCCTCTGGGTTGCACTCGGTGCAAATCCGAGGGTGCACTATCGCAACCCTAGCAATACAGGGTGCCAAGTACGCCAATTTTAAATTATACGTACACCCAGACCTCCTATTGGGACTAGATTTGCAATGCAACCTCGGGAGCCTAACCCTGAAATTCGGGGGGCCCTACCCCCACTCACCGTATGTAGCCTTGTGACCCTAAAGATCGACCCTCACCCACTCTTCGGAAACCTCACCGCCGACTGCAAACCAGTCGCCACCAGAAGCAGGCGGTGTGGCATACAGGACAGGACTTTTATCAGGTCCGAAGTCCAGCGACTCTTGCGGGAGGGGGTCACAGAGGCCAGCAATAGCCCCTGGAGAGCTCAGGTGGTGGTCGTCAAGACCGGGGAAAAGTTCCGGATGGTGGTTGATTACAGCCAGACCATTAACCGGTTTACGCAGCTCGATGCGTACCCCCTTCCCCGGATTGCAGACATGGGAAATCAGATCGCGCACTACCGCGTGTTCTCCACGGTGGATCTGAAGTCTGCGTACCACCAGCTCCCAATCCGCCCGGAGGACCGCCACTACACGGCGTTTGAGGCAGACGGCCGCCTTTTCCACTTCCTCCGGGTCCCCTTTGGCGTCACGAACGGGGTCTCGGTGTTCCAACGAGCGATGGACCGAATGGTGGACCAGTACGGGCTGCGGGCCACGTTTCCGTACTTGGACAATGTCACCATCTGCGGCCATGATCAGCAGGACCACGACGCCAACCTCCACCGATTTCTCCAAACTACCCAAACCCTCAACCTCACCTACAACAAGGAGAAATGCGTTTTCCGCACAACCAGGCTAGCCATCCTTGGCTACGTCGTGGAAAACGGGGTCCTAGGGCCCGAACCTGACCATATGCACCCCCTCCCTCTCCCTCACTGTCCCAAGGCCCTGAAGAGGTGCCTTGGATTTTTCTCCTATTACGCCCAGTGGGTCCCCAGTGTGCGGACAAAGCCCGCCCACTATTTAAGGCCACCCTCTTTCCACTGGCAGCCGAGGCCCGCCAGGCCTTCAGCTGCATCAAGGCGGACATCGCCAAAGCTGCGATGCGCGCAGTGGAGGAGTCCGTCCCCTTCCAGGTGGAGAGCGACGCCTCAGAGGTCGCTCTCGCCGCCACCCTCAACCAAGCAGGCAGACCGGTAGCGTTCTTTCCGCGTACCCTCACCACCTCCGAAATTCGGCACCCCTCAGTCGAAAAGGAGTCCCCAGCCATCGTGGAAGCCGTGCGGCACTGGAGGCACTACCTCGCTGGTCGGAGGTTTACCCTCGTCACCGACCAACGATCGGTAGCCTTCATGTTCGATAATACGCAGCGGGGCAAAATCAAGGACGATAAGGTCTTGAGGTGGAGAATCGAACTCTCCGCCTATAATTACGATATAGTATATCGTCCTGGGAAGCTCACCAAGCCCCCAGATGCCCTGTCCCGCGGCACATGCGCCAGCACGCAAGATGACCGACTACGGGCTATCCATTATGACCTCTGCCACCCGGGGGTCACCCGGCTCACCCATTACATCAAGGCCCGCAACCTGCCCTACTTCACCGAGGAGGTCAGAGATATAACCAGAGACTGCCAGATCTGTGCGGAGTGTAAACCGCACTTCTATCGACCGGATAAGGCCCACCTGGTAACGGCGTCCCGGCCCTTTGAACGCCTTAGTATCGATTTCAAAGGGCCCCTCCCCTCCAATAACCGCAATACATATTTCCTCAACATTCCCGCTTCCCCTTTGCAATCCCTTGCCCCGGGACATGACCACGTCCACCGTCATTAAAGCCCTACATCGTGTCTTCACCCTGTTCGGTTTCCCCAGGTATGTCCACAGCGACAGGGGCTCGTCGTTCATGAGCGACGAACTGCGTCAGTACCTGCTCAGTAAGGGCATCGCGTCGAGCAGGACTACCAGTTATAACCCCAGGGGAAACGGGCAGGTGGAGAGGGAGAACGCGACAGTCTGGAAGACCGTCCTACTGACCCTGCTGTCCAGGAATCTCCCAGTTTCTCACTGGCAGGAGGTCCTCCCCGAGGCGCTCCACTCTATTAGGTCCCTACTTTGCACGGCCACAAACGAGACCCCTCATGACCGCCTATTTGTTTTCCCTAGGGGGTCCACCTAGGGGCCTCGCTCCCGTCCTGGCTGAAGACGCCGGGGCCCGTCCTACTCAGAAAGCACGTCAGGAGCCATAAGTCTGACCCTCTGGTAGAGAGGGTCCAGCTCCTACACTCCAACCCCCAGTACGCTTATATCGAACACCCCGATGGCCGACAGGATACGGTCTCCCTCCGGGACCTGGCGCCCGCCAGTTCCACCAGCACCCCTCCACCATATCCCACCCAACCTACCATGACCAGCGCCCCCCCCGCCCGATATGGCTCCCGCGCTCCCTCCCGCCCGCCATCCCCCCTTCACCGATCCACAGGAATGAAGCTCCAGAACAGATGCTCCCGGAGTCCACGTCTGTCCCCGCAGCGGCGCCCTCACTACTGATGCCAGCACGGACCAGCTCGACACCCGGGCCAGCAACAACGCCAGAGCTTCGGCGATCACAGCGCACAACCCGTGCGCCGGAACGGCTGAACTTATGAACCTGTCACCCCCGCCGGACTTAATTTTTTTTAACAGGGGGTGAATGTGGTGAATGTATTATATCAATAATCCACCATTGTATCTGTGCTATGCTGTTGCCCTTGTTGGCTCCACCTATGGGCCATTGTATGGCATTATCCATAAGGGAACATGTTGGGGCCTGTATGGGCTCTGCCCATGGCTCCTCCCCTTGAAGGGAGGTATAAAGAGCACTCGACCTGTAGGTGGTTCTCAGTATTGGATCAGTCGCAGGCAGGCACTGTTCTATGTTGATTAAAGCCACAGTTTATTTCTGCTCTTGCCTCGAGTGAATTGATGGTCGCATCACTCCTTGCGTAACTCAACATCAGATTGTGTTTGGTCGCCCCCTTGAGGCTGTAGCCACCTAAATTGGCCAACTCCCGATTTAAAATGGCGAACAGCAAAGGCTGATGGGAAAGTCAGCCAACATAGACAGAAACCAGCAGCTGCAGGTTTGCTGTGTATTTACCTCTGCAAAAGGCCAGACAACATCGATACCAGCGACCATCAGCATAACAATGTAGCAGCCATCTGCATACTGATGAGCAATCCCCGGGAACAATAAGTGACATTTTGGACACACAAAGCAAAGCCAGACTCCTCGGCGCCAGCAGGAGCCAACACAAAGGAGGTGAACGAGCACCTCCAGACCGCCCATCGATCAGGGAACCGCTCCAGTATTGGAGAAAATCGAACCAAGCGATTGGGACAAAGTCCAATCACTTGGGACCAGGTACAGGGTCCGCCCCGAAAGGCGGGAAGCCCCTGGGGACTATAAGAGTTAAGCCCCAAGTTCAAATCGCTCTCTTCTTCACCTCTGCGCCCTGCCCGGGTCACCCAGCGACACGAACCAACATTGACCGTGACCAGGTGCAGTGATGACTGACAGAAGTAAGTCTTAACTCAACGCTCGCTACGAGATTGGCGCTCCTAGCTACCAATCCGTACCAACTTCCAATCCCGCAGACTCAGAACCCGAACGAAAGGCCATTTGTTGCCCTGACCTGGTGGGCCAGTCCGAAGTTAAGTATAGGCCTGTTAGTTGTAGAAGTAGCTCAGACGTAGAATTTGTGCATGAGTAGCGATTACTGTGTATAATAAATGGGTTTGATTTGAATCTTACTAATCGGTGTATTGGGTTATTGATCATTACTCGGACTTGAACCTCGTGGCCGTATCATAAAGATACCTGGCGACTCGAGAGCGAAGGTTATAAAACAGAGCGATTGAACCGCGGAGAAAGTTAGCAACAGGCGGGGGTGATTTAGAACGCTAAAAGGTGCCGCAAGTGACAAAGGTCGCAGTTCACCCGCTCGGACACTTAAGGCTCGAAGCACTGGAGACGTCCCACTGATGGTGCCTTCGGAAGATTCTCCAATCCCAGCGGCAGGAAAGGAGCTCCGAAGGCTGGGGTCCATCCTGGCACACCTTCGCCCAGCATCGAGCCACTAATCACTCAGCATCGGCTCTCCCGGGGGGGGGGGCACGTTTGTGGGCTTGACACCAGACTGCTGAAGAAACTGGGACGGTGGGGGGAGGAGGCACGGCGGAAATTCCTCAAGGATGTCCTCAGCGTGCCCCTGAAGAGGGGAAACATCCGCTGCTGCATCCTGGGAGACTCTGGGGTGTAACGCCCACCCAAATGGCGAAGGTTCAGTCGGAAAGGGAGTGAACAGACCGAGAGAGAGAGAGAGAGACACACACACACACACAGACAGATGCACAGAGAGAGAGAGAGACAGACAGAGAGAGAGTGACAGAGAGAGAGAGAGAGAGCGACAGACATGTCATGATATTCAGGTAAACATCATGGTGCAAACACACATACACACTGATGGACAGATCAACGGACCAATCAATACACACACAACACCACAGCCAATCACAGGCAAGAGCAGACACACTATAAAACGGGGAACACGACACTTAAATAAAAATTATTTAAATTAATTAACCAGTTGAATATGGCTGTACATTTGACGAGAACCTTTAATGAGGACAGGGAAAGGGGGCAGCTGCCCACGACTATGTCGGAGGCAACGATATCGGTCCTTTTGAAGAAGGAAAAAGACCCGCTGCAGTGTGGGTCCTACAGGCCCATTTCCCTTTTAAATGTAGATGCAAAGCTCCTGGCCAAGGTGATGGCGACGAGGATAGAGGACTGTGTCCCGGGGGTGGTCCACGAGGATCAAACTGGGTTCGTTAAGGGGAGACAGCTGAACACGAACATACGGAGGTTGCTAGGGGTAATGATGATGCCCCCACCAGAGGGGGAGGCGGAGATAGTGGTGGCGATGGACGCCGAGAAAGCATTCGACAGAGTGGAGTGGGATTATCTGTGGGAGGTGCTGAGGAGATTTGGTTTTGGAGAAGGGTATATCGGATGGGTACAGCTGCTGTATAGGGTCCCGGTGGCGAGCGTGGTCACGAACAGACAGAGGTCTGACTACTTCCGTCTTCATAGAGGGACGAGGCAGGGGTGTCCCCTGTCCCCATTACTGTTTGCATTGGCGATTGAGCCCCTGGCTATAGCACTGAGGGGCTCCAGGAAGTGGAGGGGAGTACTCAGGGGAGGAGAAGAGCACCGGGTATCCTTGTATGCAGATGATTTATTGTTGTATGTTGCGGACCCAGTGGAGGGGATGCCTGAGATAATGCAGACACTCAGGGAGTTTGGGGAATTTTCGGGGTACAAATTGAACATGGGTAAGAGTGAGCTGTTTGTGGTGCATCCGGGGGAGCAGAGCAGGGGAATAGGTGATTTACCGCTGAGGAAGGTAACAAGAGATTTCCGGTACTTAGGGATTCAGATAGCCAGGAGTTGGGGAACCTTACATAGGCATAATTTAACAAGATTGGTGGAACAGATGGAGGAGGATTTTAAGAGATGGGACATGGTGCCCCTGTCACTGGTGGGTAGGGTGCAGGCGGTCAAAATGGTAGTCCTCCCGAGATTCCTTTTTGTGTTTCAGTGCCTCCCGGTGATGGTCACGAAGGCTTTTTTCAAGAGAATCGAGATGAGTATTATGAGTTTTGTGTGGGCCGGGAAGACCCCGAGAGTGAGGAAGGGATTCTTGCAGCGTAGCAGGGATAGGGGGGGACTGGCACTACCGAGCCTAAGTGAATACTACTGGGCCGCCAATATCTCAATGGTGTGTAAGTGGATGGGAGAAGGGGAGGGAGCGGCGTGGAAGAGATTGGAGAGGGCGTCCTGCAAGGGTACCAGCCTACAAGCAGTGGTGACGGCGCCGTTGCCGTTCTTCCCGAAGAAATACACCACAAGTCCAGTGGTGGTGGCAACACTAAAAATTTGGGGGCAGTGGAGACGACATAGGGGAAGGACGGGAGCTTCGGTGCGGTCCCCGATAAGAAATAACCATAGGTTTGTCTGGGGGAGAATGGATGGGGGATTTGGAGCATGGCAGAGAGCTGGGGTTGTGCAACTGAGAGATCTGTTCGTAGATGGGACGTTTGAGAGACTGGGAGCGCTGACGGAAAAATATGGGTTGCCCCAAGGGAATGCATTTCGGTACATGCAACTGAGGGCTTTTGCGAGGCAACAGGTGAGGGAATTCCCGCAGCTCCCGATGCAGGAGATTCAAGATAGAGTGATCTCAGGGACATGGGTGGGGGATGGTAAGGTGTCGGATATATACAGGGAAATGAGGGACGAGGGGGAGATCATGGTGGATGAGCTGAAGGGGAAATGGGAAGAAGAGCTGGGGGAAGAGATTGAGGAGGGGCTGTGGGCTGATGCCCTACGTAGGGTAAACTCGTCGTCCTCGTGCGCCAGGCTAAGCCTGATACAATTCAAGGTTTTACACAGGGCGCATATGACTGGCGCATGGCTCAGTAAATTTTTGGGGGTAGAGGATAGGTGTGCGAGATGCTCGAGAGGCCCAGCGAATCACACCCACATGTTCTGGTCATGCCCAGCACTGCAGGGGTTCTGGGTGGGGGTGGCAAAGGTGCTTTCGAAGGTGGTGGGGGTCCGGGTCGAGCCAGGCTGGGGGCTGGCTATATTTGGGGTTGCAGAAGAGCCGGGAGTGCAGGAGGCGAGAGAGGCTGATGTTTTGGCCTTTGCGTCCCTAGTAGCCCGGCGAAGGATATTGCTTATGTGGAAGGAAGCCAAACCCCCGGGCGCGGAGACCTGGATAAATGACATGGCAGGGTTTATAAAACTAGAACGGATAAAGTTTGCACTAAGGGGTTCGGCTCAAGGGTTCACCAGGCGGTGGCAACCGTTCATTGACTACCTCGCAGAACTATAAAGGAAATGGGAAGGTAGCAGCAGCAACCCAGGGGGGAGGGGGGGGGCGGGTCCTCAGGGATGTTTGTGTATAGATATTTGTACCAGGTTATGTATATTGGATTGCTTGATTTTATTTTTGGAGAGTTATTATTTTTGATATGGCAGTTGCCATTTAGTTTATATATTATTTATTTATTTGTTAAAATGGCCACTGTTATTTATACTGTTTTAAAAAGGAAAACCTTTGTATTGTTTTGTTTGGCCGAAAAATTTGAATAAAATATATTTAGAAAGAAAAGAATATGGCTGGACAGGTGATGTGCTGTTGCTGTATGGTGATGGAACTGGTGGATCCCATTGAGACCGTCAGTGACCACATCTGCAGCAAGTGTTGGCTGCTCGAGGAACTTCGGCTCAGAATTGATGAGCTGGAGACCGAGCTGCACACACTGCGGCACATCAGGGAGGGGGAACATTACCTGGACGCTTTGTTTCAGGAGGCAGTCACACCCGGTAGAATAAGTACTGTTAATTCGGACAGTGGTCATGGACAGAGTGGTGTGACTGCAAGGGAGGCAGGTAGGGGGATCCTGAGTTTAGGAGTTGAGGAGCCTCAGCCCTTGACCTTGTCCAACAGGTATGAGGTACTTGCTCCCTGTGTGGATGAGGAAGAGGGCTGTAGGGAGGATGCGTTGACTGACCACTGCACCGTGGTACAGGAAGCCATTCAAGAGGGGGGAGCAAAAAGACAAGTGGTAGTTGTAGGGGATTCTATAATTAGGGGGATTGATGGCATCCTTTGTAAGCCAGATCGAGAGTCCTGCATGGTATGTTGCCTGCCTGGTGCCAGGGTGAGGGACATCTCTGATCGGCTTGAAAGGATTTTGGAGGGGGAGGGGGAGGATCCAGTTGTTGTGGTCCACGTTGGGACTAACAACATAGGTAAGACTAGGAAAGAGGACCTGTTTGGGGATTATCAAACACGAGGGTCTAAATTAAAGAACAGGTCCTCCAGGGTTATAATCTCTGGATTACTACCCGAGCCACGTGCCAATTGGCATAGGGTTGAGAAAATTAGGGAAGTTAACACGTGGCTAAAGGAGTGGTGCGGGAAAGAGGGATTCCATTTCATGGGGCATTGGCATCAGTACTGGGGCAGGAGGGACCTGTACCGTTGGGACGGTCTTCACCTGAACCATTCTGGGACCAGTGTTCTAGCGAATAGGATAAATAGGTTGGTCACAAGGACTTTAAACTAGCAAGTTGGGGGGGAGGGAAGGGTAAAGCTATGGACAGTATAATGGTTAATGGAGAGCCAGGGTGAGCCTTTTCAATCTTTCCTTACACACCTCCGTATCCTCGCACAGTCCTGCGGTTACGACACCACCTCCGATTCAATGATTCGGGACCAGGTTGTTTTTGGGGTCGCCTCGGGCACCCTACGCCAGCAGATCCTCAACATTAAAGGCCTCACCCTAGCCTCCGCCATCGAAGCCTGCGTCCTTCACGAAAACGCGACCAGCCGCTACTCCCAATTTCAGGCGGCCGGATCGGCGCGGCGGGGGCCCTACGCGGCCGGATCGGCGCGGCGGGGGCCCTACGAGGCCGGACGGGTCCAGGCAATCGAGTTCCTCCCGGCCCGCGGCCCGGGCGAGGGCGGCCATTTCGCGCGCTTTCCGCGGCCTCCCGCGTTTGTGCCCGCCAAAAAAGATGTCGACGCAGAGGGACGTGATGCGCAGGCGCGCTCGACGCAAGGCCAAACTGCGCATGCGCGGTGGCGCAACGAACGCCATGACGTCACGACGTGCGGCAACTGCGGAGCCGCACATTTAAAGCGGGAATGTCCGGCAAAAAAACGACAATGCCTCCGCTGTGGCAAGATGGGCCAGGCCTGCAAGGTTCTCCACCTCGCGCAGCGGGTCCACGCTCTGTCTCCAGAAGGCACATCTGACTTCCCGGATGCAGAATTTAGGGCACAGCTTCAATCGCTCCTCGCCCACAACCAGGAGGCACTCGAGGGCATGGGCACACTGCCCTGTACCTACAGAATACGGCTCAAACCGGACGCCACCCCGGTCATTCACGCACCTCGCAGGGTTCCTGCGCCACTCAAAGACCGCCTCAAGCAGCAGCTGCAGGATCTCCAGGACCAAGGGGTGCTATCCCGGGTCACGGAGCCCACGCCATGGGTCAGCTCCATGGTGTGTGTTAAGAAGCCCTCCGGCGAGCTCCGGATCTGCATCGACCCGAAAGACCTCAACAACAACATAATGAGGGAACACTACCCCATACCCAAACGGGAAGAGATCACGAGCGAAATGGCCCGGGCTCAAATCTTCTCCGTCTCTCTCTCTCTGTCTCTCTCTCTCTCTCGGTCTCTCCCTCTCTCAGTCTCCCACTCTCGGTCTCTTTCTCTCTGTCTCCCTCCCTCTGTCTCTCCCCCCCCCCTCTCTCTCTGTGCCTGTCACTCTCTCTCTGTCTCCCTCCCAGTCTTTCTCTGTGTCTCTCTGTCCGTCTCTCTCTCTCTCTCCCTGTCCGTCTCTCCCTGTCTGTCACTCTCTTTCTGTCTGTCACTCTGTTTCTGTCTGTCTCTCTCTCTCTCTGTCTGTCACTCTCTCTCTCACTCTCTCTCTCTCTGTCTGTCTCTGTGTGTCACTCTCTCTCTCCCTCTGTCTGTCTCTCTGTGTGTGTCTCTCTCGGTGTGTGTCTCTCTCTGTGTCTGTCACTCCATCTCTCTGTCTGTCACTCTCTCTCTCTCTCTCTCTCTCTCTCTCTATCACTCTCTCTCTCTCTCTCTCTGTCACTCTCTCTCTCTGTCTGTCTCTCTCTGTCTGTCTCTCTCTCTGTCTTGATGTGTTGGGTGTTCTACATAGACGAACCAACACAGTTGCAAATGGTACAACTCAGTTTTATTGCTAACATATATTTACACTGGTAAACTGGTTACTGAGGTTCGATCATAACCCTAGAATCTGTGGACCTATTCCTAATACTATCTTGGAGTGGCACTCAGCACGTGGTGGATGTCTGAGTGGCTTGCTGTGAGCTCTGTGCCCTGAGCTGTCTCCTGCTGGAATGCCCCGGAAGTGTCGTGTTCCCCGTTTTATAGTGTGTATGCTCTTGGCTGTGGTGTTGTGTGTGTATTGATTGGTCCGTTGATCTGTCCATCAGTGTGTATGTGTGTTTGCACCATGATGTTTACCTGAATATCATGACATCCCCCCTTTTGTACAAGAACATGTGCCTATGTGGTTATAAATAGAGATGTGTACTGAGTGCAGCTGAATGTGTGTGTGGCAATCTCTACAGCATGTACATGGGGCTAAACTATATACAAGGGGCGATGTCGGGTGCGACATAACAACGAGGTTGTACCATAAACAAAGAACGGGGAAATGTTGAACGACAAAAACGAACTCCTGTAACGACCAGGAAGAACAGAAACATATTAACACAGCGGTATTATGAGTTCAATGTTCAAACAGTCTCATAAGTCCAGTCTAGTAGGTGGGCGACGAATTCGGGTTGACCGCCTCAAGGGTGGGTCAGGATCCACCGGCTGAGGAACGGGCCTGGCCACGGGCGACGACGGAAGGGGCAAGGTGGCAGGAAGCTCCACGAAGTCGACATCAGGAACAACAGGAGGGCGTGGTGCCGGTGTAAGTTCCCGTAGCGAGCGCGGAGCCATCAGGCATGCGAACCAGGAACGAGCGGGGAGCCACGCGTCGGAGAACTTCGGCGGGTGCTGACCAGCCACCTTCTGGTAGGTGGATGCGGACGCCGTCTCCAGGCGCCAGGGCGGGTAGATCAGTTGCCCGTGTGTCATGTGCCACCTTCTGGCGAACGCGCTGCTGTTGCATTCTGTGTAGTACCGGAGCATGGTTGGTTGTGGGCACCAGAATGGATGGCACAGTGGTCCTGAGGGCGCGACCCATCAACAGCTGGGCTGGTGAGAGGCCAGTGGCGAGCGGGGCCGAGCGATAGGCCAGCAGGGCTAGGCAGAAATCCGATCCGGCATCAGCCGCCTTGCAGAGGAGCCGCTTGACGATGTGAACGCCCTTCTCCGCCTTTCCATTGGACTGGGGATGCAGAGGGCTGGATGTCACGTGTGTGAAGCCATACGAAGCAGCAAAGGATGACCATTCATGGCTGGCAAAACAGGGCCCATTGTCCGACATGACAGTCATCGGAATGCCGTGGCGAGCAAAGGTGTCTTTGCAGGCCCTGATGACAGCAGACGATATCAAATCGTGCAGGCGTATGACCTCTGGATAGTTGGAAAAGTAATCAATGACGATTACATAGTCCCTGCCGAGCGCGTGAAAAAGGTCCACACCCACCTTCGCCCAGGGGGACGTCACCAGCTCATGGGGCAGAAGCGTCTCAGGAGGTTGCGCCGGCTGAAACCTTTGGCAGGTGGGGCAGTTGAGCACCACGTTGGCAATGACATCGCTGATGCCCGGTGTTATAACCTGCCTACTTACCATTGGCTGGGGACTAATGACAATCCCACAATCCTGTGGGAGTATGAGCTTCCCCAATGAGGGGGGCGGAGAAACCATTAGTAAACTCCAAGTATAAATAAAGCTGGCCAGTTTGGAAGCAGCAGGAAGGAGTGTGCAGCAAGGGAAGTTGCTGCTGCTGTAATATATATGTTATTGTAAATAAATGTTATTACTTTATATCCTTAAAACTCGTGCTGGATTCTTTGTGGCCCTCACAAAACTGGCGACGAGGGTTAAAGTGAATATCTGTCTACACTGCTGAAGCCACCTCCCTGGATTTTTGTTGGATACAGGTTGGAAGTTGTTTTCTATTATACCATGCCTCTGTATGGACGTTTGGATGTTTTTGATGCTGCGCTGGAAAGCTGGAACCAGTACGCACAACGGATGCGTTACTATTTCCGGGCAAACAATATCACTGAAAACGAGCGCCAGGTGGTCATATTGCTCACCGCCTGCGGGCCGCATACGTTTGGGGTGATTAGGAGCCTTACGTACCCAGCTGCGCCGGACACCAAAACGTTTGACGAACTTGTGAATATAGTGGGGCAACATTTTAACCCAACCCTGTCCACGATAGTCCAGCGTTACCGGTTTAATACCGCTGGGAGGACCCCTGGAGAATCCCTTGCCGATTTTCTATCCAGGCTACGCAGGATTGTGGAGTACTGTGACTATGGTGAGACCTTGTCAGAAATGTTACGCGACCGTTTGGTTTGCGGTATTAACAATGCAGCCACCCAGAGGAAGTTGTTTACGTATAGGACCACCCCCCATGCGGTGATTGGGGTAGCTCCCGCAGAACTCCTAATGGGCCGGAGACTTCGCACCCGCCTTAGTATGGTTTTCCCGGACATTGGCGCAAAAGTACGCCGCACACAAGAACGGCAGGGACAGGGACTTTCTCGGCATCGGCCGATTCGGCAGTTTGCGCCCGGTGACCCAGTGTTCGTTCGCAATTTTGCTGGTGGTGCCCAGTGGGTTCCTGGTGTAATCTTTCGCCAAACGGGCCCTATATCTTACCAGTTGCAAGCCCAGGGTCATCTCCAGTGCAAACATGTAGACCACGTTCGGTCCAGGAGACTATCCCCTCCAAAGATTCCCCGCTCCCGGAGCTCATTTCTGCAGCCGCAGAGACCAGAGACAATGGAAGGTAGTCCTCACAATCTTCCACTGGTGCCTCACTCGAAGCCTGCGCAGGTCGTTACGGGACCGAATGGAGAGATAGACGCTGACATGACGGAGGCAGCAGACTCTGACTCCGAGATGGAGACACAGGATGCATCAGAGGGGGAATCCTCGGGTCCACGGGCCGTGGATGTACAACTGTTGCGCCATTCATCACGGAAGCGCCGGTCTCCGTCTCGTTACACGCCGCCTGATCCAGCACCGCGTGCAAATGGTGTCCGGCCTGCGGCCAAACGAGTCCGACGCCCTCCTTCGCCAGGGTCTTCGGTGGATTCCTTGGACTTTGGGGGGGGAGGGATGTTATAACCTGCCTGTTTACCATTGGCTGGGGGCTAATGACAATCCCACAATCCTGTGGGAGTATGAGCTTCCCCAATGGGGGGGGGCGGAGAAACCATTAGTAAACTCCAAGTATAAATAAAGCTGGCCAGTTTGGAAGCAGCAGGAAGGAGTGTGCAGCAAGGGAAGTTGTTGCTGCTGTTATATATATGTTATTGTAAATAAATGTTATTACTTCGTATCCTTAAAACTCGTGCTGGATTCTTCGTGGCCCTCACAAAACCCGGCCAGTATACCGCCTCTCGGGCCCTCCGTCTGCACTTCTCGACCCCCAGGTGGCCTTCGTGTAGTTGGTCGAGGACCAGCTTGTGCATGCTGTGCGGAATCACAATCCGGTCCAGCTTTAGGAGGACACCATCAATGACGGCCAAGTCGTCTCGGACATGGTAGAACTGCGGGCACTGTCCTTTGAGCCACCCGCCCGTCATGTGGCGCGTCACCCGTTGTAGAAGGGGGTCAGCCGCAGTCTCCCGGCGAATACGGGCCAGACTGGAGTCGTCAGCTGGCAGATTGGCCGATGTGAAGGCCACCTGCGCTTCGACCTGACAGACGAACCCCTCCGAATCGGGCGGTGTGCTTACTGCTCTGGATAGGGCATCCGCAATGATAAGGTCCTTACCCGGGGTGTAGACCAGTTGGAAGTCGTACCTCCGGAGTTTAAGTAGGATGCGCTGGAGGCGAGGGGTCATCTCGTTCAGGTCCTTATTTATGATGCTGACCAGGGGGCGATGGTCAGTTTCAACGGTAAACTGGGGGAGACCATACACGTAGTCATGGAACTTGTCTATTCCGGTTAGCAAACCCAGGCACTCCTTTTCGATCTGCGCGTAGCGCTGTTCTGTGGGGGTCATGGCCCGCGAGGCATAGGCGACCGGGGCCCATGACGCAGTGTCATCCCGCTGTAGGAGTACCGCCCCAATGCCGGACTGGCTGGCATCAGTCGAAAGTTTAGTGTCACGAGATGTGTCAAAAAACGCCAATACCGGGGCTGTGGTGAGCTTAATTTTGAGCTCCTCCCATTCCTTCTGGTGTGGGGGCAGCCACTGGAACTCCGTGGTCTTCTTGACGAGGTGGTGCAGAGCTGTCGTGTGGGAGGCAAGGTTGGGAATGAACTTCCCCAGGAAGTTGACCATGCCTAGGAAGCGTAGCACTGCTTTCTTGTCTGCCGGCTGCGGCATGGCTGTAATGGCGCTCACCTTGTCTGCATCCGGACGGACCCCTGACCGGGAAATGTGGTCCCCCAGGAACTTCAGCTCGGTTTGGCCGAAAGAACACTTGGCTCGGTTGAGGCGCAGGCCGTTTTCCCGTATGCGCACAAAGACGCGCTGGAGACGATTGATGTGCTCCTGTGGTGTGGTGGACCAGATGATGACGTCGTCCACGTAGACGCGCACCCCTTCGATGCCCTCCATCATCTGCTCCATGATCCTGTGAAAGACCTCGGATGCCGAGATGATGCCAAATGGCATCCGGTTGTAGCAGAACCTGCCGAAAGGGGTGTTGAAGGTGCACAGCTTTCGGCTGGACGGGTCCAGTTGGATCTGCCAAAAACCCTTCGAGGCATCCAGCTTTGTGAAGATTTTAGCCCGGGCCATTTCGCTCGTGATCTCTTCCCGTTTGGGTATGGGGTAGTGTTCCCTCATTATGTTGTTGTTGAGGTCTTTCGGGTCGATGCAGATCCGGAGCTCGCCGGAGGGCTTCTTTTTTTTTTTAATAAATATTTTATTGAAAATTTTTGGTCAACCAACACAGTACATTGTGCATCCTTTACACAACATTATAACAACACAAATAACAATGACCTATTTTATAAACAAAAAATGAATAAATATTAAATAACAAAAATGAAAACTAGCCCTAATTGGCAACTGCCTTGTCACAAGTTACACCCCCCCCGCCGCCCCCCTCCCCCCCCCCCCCCCCCCAAATCCTGGGCTGCTGCTGCTGCCTTCTTTTTCCCATTCCATCTATCTATCCGCAAGGTATTCGACGAACGGTTGCCACCGCCTGGTGAACCCTTGAGCCGACCCCCTTAGAACGAACTTAATCCGCTCTAGCTTTATAAACCCTGCCATGTCATTTATCCAGGTCTCCACCCCCGGGGGCTTGGCTTCTTTCCACATTAGCAATATCCTGCGCCGGGCTACTAGGGATGCAAAGGCCAAAACATCGGCCTCTCTCGCCTCCTGCACTCCCGGCTCTTGTGCAACCCCAAATATAGCCAACCCCCAGCTTGGTTCGACCCGGACCCCCACTACTTTTGAAAGCACCTTTGTCACCCCCATCCAAAACCCCCGTAGTGCCGGGCATGACCAAAACATATGGGTATGATTCGCTGGGCTTCTCGAGCACCTCACACACCTATCCTCCAACCCAAAAAATTTACTGAGCCGTGCTCCAGTCATATGTGCCCTGTGTAATACCTTAAACTGAATCAGGCTTAGCCTGGCACACGAGGACGACGAGTTTACCCTGCTTAGGGCATCTGCCCACAGCCCCTCCTCGATCTCCTCCCCCAGCTCTTCTTCCCATTTCCCTTTTAGTTCATCTACCATAGTCTCCCCTTCGTCCCTCATTTCCCTATATATATCTGACACCTTACCATCCCCCACCCATGTCTTTGAGATCACTCTGTCCTGCACCTCTTGTGTCGGGAGCTGCGGAAATTCCCTCACCTGTTGCCTCGCAAAAGCCCTCAGTTGCATATACCTGAATGCATTCCCTTGGGGCAACCCATATTTCTCGGTCAGCGCTCCCAGACTCGCGAACTTCCCATCCACAAATAGATCTTTCAGTTGCGTTATTCCTGCTCTTTGCCACATTCCACATCCCCCATCCATTCCCCCCGGGGCAAACCTATGGTTGTTTCTTATCGGGGACCCCCCCAAGGCTCCAGTCTTTCCCCTATGCCGTCTCCACTGTCCCCAAATCTTCAGTGTAGCTACCACCACCGGGCTTGTGGTGTAGTTCCTCGGTGAGAACGGCAATGGGGCTGTCACCATAGCCTGTAGGCTAGTCCCCCTACAGGACGCCCTCTCTAATCTCTTCCACGCCGCTCCCTCCTCCTCTCCCATCCACTTACTCACCATTGAAATATTAGCGGCCCAATAATACTCACTTAGGCTCGGTAGTGCCAGCCCCCCCCCCTATCCCTGCTACGCTGTAAGAATCCCTTCCTCACTCTCGGGGTCTTCCCGGCCCACACAAAACCCATGATGCTCTTTTCAATCCTTTTTAAAAAAGCCTTCGTGATCACCACCGGGAGGCACTGAAACACAAAGAGGAATCTCGGGAGGACCACCATCTTAACCGCCTGAACCCTCCCTGCCATCGACAGGGCTACCATATCCCATCTCTTGAAATCCTCCTCCATCTGTTCCACCAACCGCGTTAAATTTAACCTATGCAATGTGCCCCAATTCTTAGCTATCTGGATCCCCAGGTAACAAAAGTCTCTTGTTACCTTCCTCAACGGTAGGTCCTCTATTTCTCTACTCTGCTCCCCTGGATGCACCACAAACAACTCACTCTTCCCCATGTTCAATTTATACCCTGAAAAATCCCCAAACTCCCCAAGTATCCGCATTATTTCTGGCATCCCCTCCGCCGGATCCGCCACATATAGTAGCAAATCATCCGCATACAAAGATACCCGGTGTTCTTCTCCTCCCCTAAGTACTCCCCTCCACTTCTTGGAACCCCTCAACGCTATCGCCAGGGGCTCAAATCGCCAGTGCAAACAATAATGGGGACAGAGGGCATCCCTGCCTTGTCCCTCTATGGAGCCGAAAATATGCCGATCCCCGTCCATTCGTGACCACGCTCGCCACTGGGGCCCTATACAATAGCTGCACCCATCTAACATACCCCTCTCCAAAACCAAATCTCCTCAACACCTCCCACAAATAATCCCATTCCACTCTATCAAATGCTTTCTCGGCATCCATCGCCACTACTATCTGTTTCTCCCTCTGGTGGGGCCATCATCATTACCCCTAACAACCTCCGTATATTCGTGTTCAGCTGTCTCCCCTTCACAAACCCAGTTTGGTCCTCGTGGACCACCCCCGGGACACATTCCTCTATTCTCATTGCCATTACCTTGGCCAGGACCTTGGCATCTACGTTTAGGAGGGAAATTGGTCTGTAGGACCCGCATTGTAGCGGGTCCTTTTCCTTCTTTAAGAGAAGCGATATCGTTGCTTCAGACATAGTCGGGGGCAGTTGTCCCCTTTCCTTTGCCTCATTAAAGGTCCTCGTCAGTACCGGGGCGAGCAAGTCCAAATATTTTCTATAGAATTCGACTGGGAATCCATCCGGTCCCGGGGCCTTTCCCGTTTGCATGCTCCTAATTCCTTTCACCACTTCTTCTACCTCGATCTGTGCTCCCAGTCCCACCCTTTCCTGCTCTTTCACCTTGGGAATTTCCAGCCGATCCAAAAAGTCCATCATTCTCTCCCTCCCATCCGGGGGTTGAGCTTCATATAATTTTTTATAAAATGTCTTGAACACTCCATTCACTCTCTCCGCTCCATCTCTCCTTCCTCGTCCCTCACTCCCCCTATTTCCCTCGCTGCTCCCCTTTTCCTCAATTGGTGTGCCAGCAACCTGCTCGCCTTCTCCCCATATTCATACTGTACACCCTGCGCCTTCCTCCATTGTGCCTCTGCAGTGCCTGTAGTCAGCAAGTCAAATTCCACATGCAGCCTTTGCCTTTCCCTGTACAATCCCTCCTCCGGTGCTTCCGCATATTGTCTGTCCACCCTCAAAAGTTCTTGCAGCAACCGCTCCCGTTCCTTACTCTCCTGCTTCCCTTTATGTGCCTTTATTGATATCAGCTCCCCCCTAACCACCGCCTTCAACGCCTCCCAGACCACTCCCACCTGGACCTCCCCATTGTCATTGAGTTCCAAGTACTTTTCAATACACCCCCTCACCCTTAGACACACCCCCTCATCCGCCATTAGTCCCATGTCCATTCTCCAGGGTGGGCGCCCTCCTGTTTCCTCCCCTATCTCCAAGTCCACCCAGTGTGGGGCGTGATCCGAAATGGCTATAGCCGTATACTCCGTTCCCCTCACCTTCGGGATCAATGCCCTACCCAACACAAAAAAGTCTATGCGCGAGTAGACTTTATGGACATAGGAGAAAAACGAGAACTCCTTACTCCTAGGTCTACTAAATCTCCACGGGTCTACACCTCCCATCTGCTCCATAAAATCTTTAAGCACCTTGGCTGCTGCCGGCCTCCTTCCAGTCCTGGACTTCGACCTATCCAGCCCTGGTTCCAACACCGTGTTAAAGTCTCCCCCCATTATCAGCTTTCCGGTCTCTAGGTCCGGAATGCGTACTAGCATCCGCCTCATAAAATTGGCATCATCCCAGTTCGGGGCATATACGTTTACCAAAACCACCGTCTCTCCCTGTAGTTTGCCACTCACCATCACGTATCTGCCCCCGTTATCCGCCACTATAGTCTTTGCCTCGAACATTACCCGCTTCCCCACTAATATAGCCACCCCCCTGTTTTTCGCATCTAGCCCCGAATGGAACACCTGCCCCACCCATCCTTTGCGCAGCCTAACCTGGTCTATCAGTTTCAGGTGCGTTTCCTGTAACATAACCACATCTGCTTTAAGTTTCTTAAGGTGTGCGAGTACCCGTGCCCTCTTTATCGGCCCGTTCAGCCCTCTCACGTTCCACGTGATCAGCCGAGTTGGGGGGCTTCCCACCCCCCCCCCTTGTCGATTAGCCATCATCTTTTTCCAGCTTCTCACCCAGTTCCCACGCAGCTGTATCTCCCCCAGGCGGTGCCCCCCCCGCCCATCTTCTCCTGTACCCGCTCCCCCCTTTCCCCAGCAGCAGCACCCCAGTAATTCCCCCCCTCCCACCCCCCCCGCTAGCGTAATTACTCCCCCCATGTTGCTCCCAGAAGTCAGCAAGCTCTGGCTGACCTCGGCTTCCCCCCGTGACCTCGGCTCGCACCGTGCGACGCCCCCTCCTTCCTGCTTCTCTATTCCCGCCATAATTATCATAGCGCGGGAGCCAAGCCCGCGCTTCTCCCTTGGCCCCGCCCCCCATGGCCAACGCCCCATCTCCTCTCCCTCCCCACCTCCCCCCATCCCCACCTGTGGGAGAGAGAAAAGTTACCACACCGCAGGATTAGAACATAAAACCCCTCTTTGCCCCCCACATTCGCCCCACCACTTTGTCCAAACGTTCTTTTTAATAACCCACTCATTCCAGTTTTTCTTCCACAATAAAAGTCCACGCTTCATCCGCCGTCTCAAAGTAGTGGTGCCTCCCTTGATATGTGACCCACAGTCTTGCCGGTTGCAGCATTCCAAATTTTATCTTCCTTTTATGAAGCACCGCCTTGGCCCGATTAAAGCTCGCCCTCCTTCTCGCCACCTCCGCACTCCAGTCTTGATAAACGCGGATCACCGCGTTCTCCCCATTTACTGCTCCGAGTTTTCTTCGCCCATCTAAGGGCCATTTCTCTATCCTTAAAACGGAGGAATCTCACCACTATGGCTCTGGGAGTTTCTCCTACTCTCGGTCCTCGCGCCATGACTCGGTATGCTCCCTCCACCTCCAACGGACACCGCCGGGGCCTCCGCTCCCATTAACGAGTGCAGCATCGTGCTCACATATGCCCCGACGTCCGCACACCCTCCACACCTTCAGGAAGACCAAGAATCCTCAGGTTGTTCCTCCTTGCGTTGTTTTCCAGTGCCTCCAACCTCTCCACACATCGTTTCTGATGTGCCTCCTGCGTCTCCGTCTTCACCACCAGGGCCTGTATATCGTCCTCATTCTCGGCTGCCTTCGCCTTCACGACCCGAAGCTCCCGCTCCTGGGTCTTTTGTTCCTCCTTTAGCCCTTCGATCGCCTGTAGTATCGGGGCCAACAGCTCTTTCTTCATTTCCTTTTTTATCTCTTCCACGCAGCATTTCAAGAACTCTTGTTGTTCAGGGGCCCCATGTTAAACTGCCACCTTCCGACGCCATCTTGGTTTTTGCTTGCCTTCCTTGCCGCTGTTCCAAAGGATCCGCTGCAATCCGGCCACTTTCCTCTCCTTTTTCCATCTGTGTCCAGGGGGAACACCCTTCTGGTTTACCGCAGTGTTTTTAGCCGTTTAAATTGCCGTTGGGGCTCCTATCAAGAGCCCAAAAGTCCGTTTCACAGGGAGCTGCCGAAACGTGCGACTCAGCTGGTCATCGCCGCACCCGGAAGTTCTCGCCGGAGGGCTTCTTAACACACACCATGGAGCTGACCCAGGGGGTGGGGGGGGTCGGGATGTGTGGCGGGGTTGGGTGGGAGGGGTTGGGGGGTGTCGGGGTGGGGGGGTTTGTGGTGTGGGGGGTGGGGGGGGCTCGGGTGGGGGGGGTGGGGGTGGGGTGGGGGAGGGGGTTGGGTATGTGGGGGTGTTCTGGATCACATACAGGTCCCCAACACTTGAAGTAGTCCAACACTATTTTATTGAAAGGTGAACTATTTAAACATACTCTGACTGTGGGTTAACACGATACCAGCTTTAACTAAAGACCTTTGCCTTGTCCTAACCAGTTGATGCACTCAGCACGTGGTGAATGTCTGTGTTGCAGGCTGTGAGCTCTGTGCTCCGAGCTGGCTGCTACTCGAATGAGCGGGAACTCTCCTGTCTTTAGAGTGCGTGTGCTCTCACTGGTGATTGGCTGCGGTGTTGTGTATGCTGATTGGTCTGCTCCTGCTCTGCCATTCAGCCCCTCGCTCCTGCTCTGCCATTCAGCCCCTCGCTCCTGCTCTGCCATTCAGCCCCTCGCTCCTGCTCTGCCATTCAGCCCCTCGCTCCTGCTCTGCCATTCAGCCCCTCGCTCCTGCTCTGCCATTCAGCCCCCTCGCTCCTGCTCTGCCATTCAGCCCCTCGCTCCTGCTCTGCCATTCAGCCCCTCGCTCCTGCTCTGCCATTCAGCCCCTCGCTCCTGCTCTGCCATTCAGCCCCTCGCTCCTGCTCTGCCATTCAGCCCCTCGCTCCTGCTCTGCCATTCAGCCCCTCGCTCCTGCTCTGCCATTCAGCCCCTCGCTCCTGCTCTGCCATTCAGCCCCTCGCTCCTGCTCTGCCATTCAGCCCCTCGCTCCTGCTCTGCCATTCAGCCCCTCGCTCCTGCTCTGCCATTCAGCCCCTCGCTTCTGCTCTGCCATTCAGCCCCTCGCTCCTGCTCTGCCATTCAGCCCCTCGCTCCTGCTCTGCCATTCAGCCCCTCGCTCCTGCTCTGCCATTCAGCCCCTCGCTCCTGCTCTGCATTCAGCCCCTCGCTCCTGCTCTGCCATTCGGCCCCATCGCTCCTGCTCTGCCATTCAACGAGATCATGGCAGATCTGAGGCCTCACTCCATTGCTCCTGCCTTTGGCCCCTGACAGTCCAGCATTCCCACAGTACCACCCTGGGATGGCAATGTGGATATTGTGCCCAACTCTCTCTGTACCTTCCTCTGTCTCTCACTCTCTCTCTCTGTCTTTTTCTCAGTCTCTCTCGCTCTCTCTCTGTCCCCCTCCCTGTCCTTTGCTCTCTCTGTCTCTCTCTCCATCTCACTCAGTCTATCTCTCTCTCTGTCTCACTCTCTCCATCTCCCCCTCTCTATCTCTCGCTCTCTGTATCCCTCTCTCTGTCTCACTCTCTCCATCTCCCCTCTCTATCTCTCGCTCTCTGTATCCCTCTCTCTGTCTCTCTCTCTCTCCCGCCCTCTCTGCCACTCCCTCTCTCTGTCTCTAATTCTGTCCCTCTGTCTCTCTCTCTCTCTCTCGACCTCTCCCACCCTCTCTGTTTCTCCCTCTCTGTTTTTTCCCTCTCTGTCTCTCATTCTGTCCCCTCTCTGTCTCTCTCTCGCTCTCTCTCCTGCCTCTGTTTCTCCCTCTCTGCCTCTCTCTGTCTCACTCTCTCTCTCTCTCGCCCTCTGTCTCACTCTCTCTGTCTCACTCTCTCTCTCTCGCCCTCTGTCTCTCCCTCTCTCTCTCTGTCTCTCCCTCTCTAACTCTCCCTGTCTCTCTCTCTCCCTCTGTCTCTGTCTCTCTCTCTCCCTGTCTCTCTCTCTCCCTGTCTCTCTCTCTCCCTGTCTCTCTCTCTCCCTGTCTCTCTCTCTCCCTGTCTCTCTCTCTCCCTGTCTCTCTCTCTCCCTGTCTCTCTCTCTGTCTCTCGCTCTGTCTCTCTCGCTCTCTTGGTCACTCGCTCTCTCGGTCTCTCGCTGTCTCTCTCTCTCTCTCTGTCTCTCGCTCTCTGTCTCGCGCTCTCTCTCTCTCGCGCTCTCTGTATCTCGCTCTCTGTTTCTCTCTGTCTCGCGCTCTCTGTCTCGCGCTCTCTGTCTCGCGCTCTCTGTCTCGCGCTCTCTGTCTCGCGCTCTCTGTCCGCGCTCTCTGTCCCGCGCTCTCTGTCCCGCGCTCTCTGTCCCGCGCTCTCTGTCCCGCGCTCTCTGTCCCGCGCTCTCTGTCCCGCGCTCTCTGTCCCGCGCTCTCTGTCCCGCGCTCTCTGTCCCGCGCTCTCTGTCCCGCGCTCTCTGTCCCGCGCTCTCTGTCCCGCGCTCTCTGTCCCGCGCTCTCTGTCCCGCGCTCTCTGTCCCGCGCGCTCTGTCCCGCGCGCTCTGTCCCGCGCGCTCTGTCCCGCGCGCTCTGTCCCGCGCGCTCTGTCCCGCGCGCTCTGTCCCGCGCGCTCTGTCCCGCGCTCTCTGTCCCGCGCTCTCTGTCCCGCGCTCTCTGTCCCGCGCTCTCTGTCCCGCGCTCTCTGTCCCGCGCTCTCTGTCCCGCGCTCTCTGTCCCTCGCTCTCTGTCTCTCGCTCTCTGTCTCTCGCTCTCTCCCCTCTCCTCTCGCTCTCTCCCTCTCTCTGTCTCTCCCTCTCTCTGTCTCTCCCTCTCTCTGTCTCTCCCTCTCTCTGTCTCTCCCTCTCTCTGTCTCTCCCTCTCTCTGTCTCTCCCTCTCTCTGTCTCTCCCTCTCTCTGTCTCTCCCTCTCTCTGTCTCTCCCTCTCTCTGTCTCTCCCTCTCTCTGTCTCTCCCTCTCTCTGTCTCTCCCTCTCTCTGTCTCTCCCTCTCTCTGTCTCTCCCTCTCTCTGTCTCTCCCTCTCTCTGTCTCTCTCCCTCTCTCTGTCTCTCCCGCTCTCTGTCTCTCTCTCTCTGTCTCTCCGCTCTCTGTCTCTCTCGCTCTCTGTCTCGCGCTCTCTGTCTCGCGCTCTCTGTCTCGCTCTCTCTGTCTCGCGCTCTCTCTGTCTCGCGCTCTCTCTGTCTCGCGCTCTCTCTGTCTCGCGCTCTCTCTGTCTCGCGCTCTCTCTGTCTCGCGCTCTCTCTGTCTCGCGCTCTCTCTGTCTCGCGCTCTCTCTGTCTCGCGCTCTCTCTGTCTCGCGCTCTCTCTGTCTCGCGCTCTCTCTGTCTCGCGCTCTCTCTGTCTCGCGCTCTCTCTGTCTCGCGCTCTCTCTGTCTCTCGCGCTCTCTCTGTCTCGCGCTCTCTCTGTCTCGCGCTCTCTCTGTCTCGCGCTCTCTCTGTCTCGCGCTCTCTCTGTCTCGCGCTCTCTCTGTCTCGCGCTCTCTCTGTCTCGCGCTCTCTCTGTCTCGCGCTCTCTCTGTCTCGCGCTCTCTCTGTCTCGCGCTCTCTCTGTCTCGCGCTCTCTCTGTCTCGCGCTCTCTCTGTCTCGCGCTCTCTCTGTCTCGCGCTCTCTCTGTCTCGCGCTCTCTCTGTCTCGCGCTCTCTCTGTCTCGCGCTCTCTCTGTCTCGCGCTCTCTCTGTCTCGCGCTCTCTCTGTCTCGCGCTCTCTCTGTCTCGCGCTCTCTCTGTCTCGCGCTCTCTCTGTCTCGCGCCTCTCTCTGTCTCGCGCTCTCTCTGTCTCGCGCTCTCTCTGTCTCGCGCTCTCTCTGTC
>NC_092737.1:19024841-19069398 GCF_047496885.1 Scyliorhinus torazame
GGACTCGCTCCCACGGGGAGTGGGGAGAATGTGGGACTCGCTCCCACAGGGAGTGGGGAGAATGTGGGACTCGCTCCCATGGGGAGTGGGGAGAATGTGGGACTCGCTCCCACAGGGGAGTGGGGAGAATGTGGGACTCGCTCCCACGGGGAGTGGGAAGAATGTGGGACTCGCTCGCACAGGGAGTGTTCGAGGTGAACAGTGTCGATACGTTGAAGGGGGAAATTGGATAAACACGGAGGAGAGCGGAATCGATGGGAGATTTAGATTCGGGAAGATGGGAGGTTGAATGGAGCAGGGTGGGGTGTGTTTGGTGACCTGCTATTCCCGGTCAGAAAGGACATGATTGGGTAATTTTCCCCCTGTCAGTCACACCGAGAGACCCCACTGAGGTAAACGACGGAGATTGTCTTTACGCACACTATGTCCTCCACTAACTGTAGTTTGCCACGGAAATTGCTCCGTTAATACTGGGAGAAGTTGCTATTCTTCAGTTTTGCAAACACACTCTGTAGACTGTTTGCTGCAGTGTACTGTGTAAATAGATTGTTGTAGGGCAAGGTGGCACAGTGGTTAGCGCTGCTGCCTCACGGCGCCGCGGTCCCAGGTCCGATCCTGGCCCTGGGTCACTGTCCGTGTGGAGTTTGCACATTCTCCCCGTGTCTGCGTGGGTTTCGCCCCCACATCCCAAAAGATGTGCAGGGATTGGCCGCACTAAATTGCCCCTTAATTGGGGGCAAAAAACGGATTGCTGTAAAATAGTTAGTTCACCGTGAGTCGTGTCGCTCGCCCCATTCGTCCCAGGCCCAGCCCCCAGCTCGCCAGGAGATTCTCTGCCCCATCACCTGTTTCCAATGCCCAGGGACAGCCGGCTGAATCCCTCCAATCGCTGGGCTGTTAACAGTGCAGACGGCTGACGGGGACTTGGAATAGCGGACATCTCATCATGGGCCTATAGGAATTTCCTTGGGGGGGGGGGGGGGGGGGGCGGGGGGGGGGTGCGGGGAAGGAAGGATTGAGGGAGATGTGGGGAGGGAGGGATTGAGGGAGATGGATCAATTGAGGGAGATGGAGAAATATGGAGGGATTGAGGGGGATGGAGGGGATGGAGGGATTGAGGTTGATGGAGGAGGATTGAGGGATGGAGGGATTGGGAGAGATGGATCGATTGAGGGAGATGGAGGGATTGAAAAGGTTGGAGGGATTGAGGGGTTGGAGGGATTGAGGGAGGTGGAGGAAGTGGAGGGGACGGAGGGATTTAGGGACGAGGAGGGTTTGAGGGCGATGGAGAGATGGATGGGGACATTGAGGGGATGGAGGGGACATTGAGGGGCTGGAGGGGACATTGAGGGGCTGGAGTGATGGATGGGGATGGAGGTATTGCGGGGGATGAAGGGGTGGAGGGTTTGAGGGGGATGGAAGGTGGGTTTGAGTTGTTTTGGCCGCAGTGACGGTCCCTCGGGTTCTCTGACTGAGCTCCTGTCGAGCGGGTGGACCGTCAGTCGGAGCGTGTGGACCGTCAGTCGGAGCGTGTGGACCGTCAGTCGGAGCGTGTGGACCGTCAGTCGGAGCGTGTGGGTCGTCAGTCGGAGCGTGTGGGTCGTCAGTCGGAGCGGGTGGGTCGTCAGTCGGAGGGTGTGGACCGTCAGTCGGAGCGGGTGGACCGTCAGTCGGAGCGGGTGGACCGTCAGTCGGAGCGGGTGGGTCGTCAGTCGGAGGGTGTGGACCGTCAGTCGGAGCGTGTGGGCCGTCAGTCGGAGCGTGTGGACCGTCAGTCGGAGCGTGTGGACCGTCTGTCGGAGCGTGTGGACTGTCAGTCGGAGCGGGTGGGCCGTCAGTCGGAGCCTGTGGGCCGTCGATCGGAGGGGGTGGGCCGTCAGTCGGAGCCTGTGGGCCGTCGATCGGAGCGGGTGGGCCGTCAGTCGGAGCGGGTGGGCCGTCAGTCGGAGCGTGTGGACCGTCAGTCGGAGCCTGTGGGCCGTCAGTCGGAGCGGGTGGGCCGTCAGTCGGAGCGGGTGGGCCGTCAGTCGGAGCGTGTGGGTCGTCAGTCGGAGCGTGTGGGTCGTCAGTCGGAGCGGGTGGGCCGTCAGTCGGAGCGGGTGGGCCGTCAGTCGGAGCGGGTGGACCGTCAGTCGGAGCGTGTGGACCGTCAGTCGGAGGGGGTGGGCCGTCAGTCGGAGCGGGTAGGCAGTCAGTCGGAGCGGGTGGACCGTCAGTCGGAGCGGGTGGGCCGTCAGTCGGAGCGTGTGGGCCGTCGGTCGGAGCGGGTGGGCCGTCAGTCGGAGCGGGTGGGCCGTCGGTCGGAGCGGGTGGACCGTCGGTCGGAGCGGGTGGGCCGTCGGTCGGAACGTGTGGGCCGTCGGTCGGAGCGGGTGGGCCGTCAGTCGGAACGTGTGGGCCGTCAGTCGGAGCGTGTGGACCGTCAGTCGGAGCGGGTGGGCCGTCAGTCGGAGCGGGTGGACCGTCAGTCGGAGCGGGTGGGTCGTCGGTCGGAGCGGGTGGACCGTCAGTCGGAGCGGGTGGACCGTCAGTCGGAGCCTGTGGGCCGTCAGTCGGAGCGGGTGGGCCGTCAGTCGGAGCGGGTGGGCCGTCAGTCGGAGCGGGTGGGCCGTCAGTCGGAGCGGGTGGGCCGTCAGTCGGAGCGTGTGGACCGTCAGTCGGAGCGTGTGGACCGTCAGTCGGAGGGGGTGGGCCGTCAGTCGGAGCATGTGGACCGTCAGTCGGAGCGGGTGGGCCGTCAGTCGGAGCGGGTGGGCCGTCAGTCGGAGCGGGTACGCAGTCAGTCGGAGCGGGTGGACCGTCAGTCGGAGCGTGTGGACCGTCAGTCGGAGCGGGTGGGCCGTCGATCGGAGCGGGTGGGCCGTCGAGCGGGTGGGCCGTCAGTCGGAGCGGGTGGGCCGTCAGTCGGAGCGGGTGGGCCGTCAGTCGGAGCGGGTGGGCCGTCAGTCGGAGGGTGTGGGCCGTCAGTCGGAGCGGGTGGGCCGTCAGTCGGAGCGGGTGGGCCGTCAGTCGGAGCGTGTGGGCCGTCGGTCGGAGCGGGTGGGCCGTCGGTCGGAGCGGGTGGGCCGTCAGTCGGAGGGTGTGGGCCGTCAGTCGGAGCGGGTGGACCGTCACTCGGAGCGGGTGGGCCGTCAGTCGGAGGGTGTGGACCGTCAGTCGGAGGGTGTGGGCCGTCAGTCGGAGCGGGTGGGCCGTCGGTCGGAGCGTGTGGGCCGTCGGTCGGAGCGGGTGGACCGTCGATCGGAGCGTGTGGGCCGTCAGTCGGAGCGGGTGGACCGTCGGTCGGAGCGGGTGGGCCGTCGGTCGGAGCGTGTGGGCCGTCGGTCGGAGCGTGTGGACCGTCGCTCGGAGCGTGTGGACCGTCAGTCGGAGCGGGTGGGCCGTCAGTCGGAGCGTGTGGGCCGTCAGTCGGAGCGGGTGGGCCGTCAGTCGGAGCGGGTGGGCTGTCAGTCGGAGCGTGTGGGCCGTCAGTCGGAGCGGGTGGGCCGTCAGTCGGAGCGGGTGGGCCGTCAGTCGGAGCGGGTGGGCCGTCAGCCGGAGCGGGTGGGCAGTCAGTCGGAGGGTGTGGGCCGTCAGTCGGAGCGGGTGGGCCGTCGATCGGAGCGGGTGGGCCGTCAGTCGGAGGGTGTGGACCGTCGGTCGGAGCGGGTGGGCCGTCGATCGGAGCGGGTGGACCGTCAGTCGGAGCGGGTGGGCCGTCAGTCGGAGCGTGTGGGCCGTCGGTCGGAGCGGGTGGGCCGTCGGTCGGAGCGGGTGGGCCGTCAGTCGGAGCGGGTGGGCCGTCAGTCGGAGGGTGTGGACCGTCACTCGGAGCGGGTGGGCCGTCAGTCGGAGGGTGTGGACCGTCAGTCGGAGGGTGTGGGCCGTCGGTCGGAGCGGGTGGGCCGTCGGTCGGAGCGTGTGGGCCGTCGGTCGGAGCGGGTGGACCGTCGGTCGGAGCGGGTGGGCCGTCAGTCGGAGCGGGTGGACCGTCAGTCGGAGCGGGTGGGCCGTCGGTCGGAGCGGGTGGACCGTCGGTCGGAGTGGGTGGGCCGTCGGTCGGAGCGTGTGGGCCGTCGGTCGGAGCGTGTGGACCGTCGGTCGGAGCGTGTGGACCGTCAGTCGGAGCGGGTGGGCCGTCAGTCGGAGCGTGTGGGCCGTCAGTCGGAGCGGGTGGGCCGTCAGTCGGAGCGGGTGGGCCGTCAGTCGGAGCGGGTGGGCCGTCAGTCGGAGCGTGTGGGCCGTCAGTCGGAGCGGGTGGGCCGTCAGTCGGAGCGGGTGGGCCGTCAGTCGGAGCGGGTGGGCCGTCAGTCGGAGGGTATGGACCGTCGGTCGGAGCGGGTGGGCCGTCGGTCGGAGGGTGTGGGCCGTCGGTCGGAGGGTGTGGGCCGTCAGTCGGAGCGGGTGGGCCGTCAGCCGGAGCGGGTGGGCAGTCAGTCGGAGGGTGTGGGCCGTCAGTCGCAGCGGGTGGGCCGTCGATCGGAGCGGGTAGGCCGTCAGTCGGAGGGTGTGGACCGTCAGTCGGAGCGGGTGGGCCGTCGATCGGAGCGGGTGGACCGTCAGTCGGAGCGGGTGGGCCGTCAGTCGGAGCGGGTGGACCGTCAGTCGGAGCGGGTGGGCCGTCAGTCGGAGGGTGTGGGCCGTCAGTCGGAGCGGGTGGGCCGTCGGTCGGAGCGGGTGGGCCGTCAGTCGGAGCGTGTGGACCGTCAGTCGGAGCCTGTGGACCGTCAGTCGGAGCGGGTGGGCCGTCAGTCGGAGCGGGTGGGTCGTCAGTCGGAGCGGGTGGGTTGTCGGTCGGAGCGGGTGGGCCGTCGGTCGGAGCGGGTGGGCCGTCAGTCGGAGCGGGTGGGTCGTCAGTCGGAGCGTGTGGGCCGTCAGTCGGAGCGGGTGGACCGTCCGTCGGAGCGGGTGGACCGTCAGTCGGAGCGGGTGGGCCGTCTGTCGGAGCGGGTGGGCCGTCTGTCGGAGCGGGTGGGCCGTCTGTCGGAGCGGGTGGGCCGTCAGTCGGAGCGGGTGGGCCGTCAGTCGGAGCGTGTGGGCCGTCAGTCGGAGCGTGTGGGCCGTCAGTCGGAGCGGGTGGGCCGTCAGTCGGAGGGTGTGGGCCGTCAGTCGGAGCGGGTGGGCCGTCAGTCGGAGCGGGTGGGCCGTCAGTCGGAGCGTGTGGGCCGTCAGTCGGAGCGGGTGGGCCGTCAGTCGGAGCGGGTGGGCCGTCAGTCGGAGCGGGTGGGCCGTCAGTCGGAGGGTGTGGACCGTCGGTCGGAGCGGGTGGGCCGTCGGTCGGAGGGTGTGGGCCGTCGGTCGGAGGGTGTGGGCCGTCAGTCGGAGCGGGTGGGCCGTCAGCCGGAGCGGGTGGGCAGTCAGTCGGAGGGTGTGGGCCGTCAGTCGCAGCGGGTGGGCCGTCGATCGGAGCGGGTGGGCCGTCAGTCGGAGGGTGTGGACCGTCAGTCGGAGCGGGTGGGCCGTCGATCGGAGCGGGTGGACCGTCAGTCGGAGCGGGTGGGCCGTCAGTCGGAGCGGGTGGACCGTCAGTCGGAGCGGGTGGGCCGTCAGTCGGAGGGTGTGGGCCGTCAGTCGGAGCGGGTGGGCCGTCGGTCGGAGCGGGTGGGCCGTCAGTCGGAGCGTGTGGACCGTCAGTCGGAGCCTGTGGACCGTCAGTCGGAGCGGGTGGGCCGTCAGTCGGAGCGGGTGGACCGTCCGTCGGAGCGGGTGGGTTGTCGGTCGGAGCGGGTGGGCCGTCGGTCGGAGCGGGTGGGCCGTCAGTCGGAGCGGGTGGGTCGTCAGTCGGAGCGTGTGGGCCGTCAGTCGGAGCGGGTGGACCGTCCGTCGGAGCGGGTGGACCGTCAGTCGGAGCGGGTGGGCCGTCTGTCGGAGCGGGTGGGCCGTCTGTCGGAGCGGGTGGGCCGTCTGTCGGAGCGGGTGGGCCGTCAGTCGGAGCGGGTGGGCCGTCAGTCGGAGCGTGTGGGCCGTCAGTCGGAGCGTGTGGGCCGTCAGTCGGAGCGGGTGGGCCGTCAGTCGGAGGGTGTGGGCCGTCAGTCGGAGCGGGTGGGCCGTCAGTCGGAGCGGGTGGGCCGTCGGTCGGAGCGTGTGGGCCGTCAGTCGGAGCGGGTGGACCGTCGGTCGGAGCGGGTGGGCCGTCGGTCGGAGCGTGTGGGCCGTCAGTCGGAGCGGGTGGACCGTCGGTCGGAGCGGGTGGACCGTCGGTCGGAGCGTGTGGACCGTCAGTCGGAGCGTGTGGGCCGTCAGTCGGAGCGGGTGGGCCGTCAGTCGGAGCGTGTGGGCCGTCAGTCGGAGCGGGTGGGCCGTCAGTCGGAGCGGGTGGGCCGTCAGTCGGAGCGGGTGGGCCGTCAGTCGGAGGGTGTGGACCGTCAGTCGGAGCGGGTGGGCCGTCGGTCGGAGGGTGTGGGCCGTCGGTCGGAGGGTGTGGGCCGTCAGTCGGAGCGGGTGGGCCGTCAGCCGGAGCGGGTGGGCCGTCAGTCGGAGCGGGTGGACCGTCAGTCGGAGCGGGTGGGCCGTCAGTCGGAGCGGGTGGACCGTCAGTCGGAACGGGTGGGCCGTCAGTCGGAGGGTGTGGACCGTCAGTCGGAGCCTGTGGACCGTCAGTCGGAGCGGGTGGGCCGTCAGTCGGAGCGGGTGGGCCGTCAGTCGGAGCGGGTGGGTCGTCGGTCGGAGCGGGTGGGTCGTCGGTCGGAGCGGGTGGGCCGTCGGTCGGAGCGGGTGGGCCGTCGGTCGGAGCGTGTGGGCCGTCAGTCGGAGCGGGTGGACCGTCGGTCGGAGCGTGTGGACCGTCAGTCGGAGCGGGTGGGCCGTCAGTCGGAGCGGGTGGGCCGTCAGTCGGAGCGGGTGGGCCGTCAGTCGGAGCGTGTGGGCCGTCAGTCGGAGCGGGTGGGCCGTCGATCGGAGCGTGTGGGCCGTCAGTCGGAGCGGGTGGGCTGTCAGTCGGAGCGTGTGGGCCGTCAGTCGGAGCGGGTGGGCCGTCAGTCGGAGCGGGTGGGCCGTCAGTCGGAGCAGGTGGGCCGTCAGTCGGAGGGTGTGGACCGTCAGTCGGAGCGGGTGGGCCGTCGGTCGGAGCGGGTGGGCCGTCGGTCGGAGGGTGTGGGCCGTCGGTCGGAGGGTGTGGGCCGTCAGTCGGAGCGGGTGGGCCGTCAGTCGGAGCGGGTGGGCCGTCAGCCGGAGCGGGTGGGCAGTCAGTCGGAGGGTGTGGGCCGTCAGTCGGAGCGGGTGGGCCGTCGATCGGAGCGGGTGGGCCGTCAGTCGGAGGGTGTGGACCGTCAGTCGGAGCGGGTGGGCCGTCGATCGGAGCGGGTGGACCGTCAGTCGGAGCGGGTGGGCCGTCAGTCGGAGCGGGTGGACCGTCAGTCGGAGCGGGTGGGCCGTCAGTCGGAGGGTGTGGGCCGTCGGTCGGAGCGGGTGGGCCGTCGGTCGGAGCGGGTGGACCGTCAGTCGGAGCCTGTGGACCGTCAGTCGGAGCGGGTGGGTCGTCTGTCGGAGCGGGTGGGCCGTCAGTCGGAGCGGGTGGGCCGTCAGTCGGAGCGGGTGGGCCGTCAGTCGGAGCGGGTGGGCCGTCAGTCGGAGCGGGTGGGCCGTCAGTCGGAGCGGGTGGACCGTCAGTCGGAGCGGGTGGGCCGTCGGTCGGAGCGGGTGGGCCGTCAGTCGGAGGGTGTGGACCGTCAGTCGGAGGGTGTGGACCGTCAGTCGGAGGGTGTGGACCGTCAGTCGGAGCGGGTGGGCCGTCAGTCGGAGCGGGTGGGCCGTCAGTCGGAGCGGGTGGGCCGTCAGTCGGAGCGTGTGGACCGTCAGTCGGAGCGTGTGGACCGTCAGTCGGAGCGTGTGGGCCGTCGATCGGAGCGTGTGGGCCGTCAGTCGGAGCGGGTGGACCGTCAGTCGGAGCGGGTGGACCGTCAGTCGGAGGGTGTGGGTCGTCGATCGGAGCGGGTGGACCGTCAGTCGGAGCGGGTGGACCGTCGGTCGGACTGTTTCCGGTGGTGACTGTTCCTCTCCCCCCACAGGGGTCTCTGGAATGTTCCGTACATTTCCCAGGCTTACCTGATCAAAGGCGAGGTTCTGCGCCGTGAACTCAGACAGAGAAACGTGTTCACACAGGACAACCTCGACCCTGACATGACTCTCTGCAAAAACATCCGCGAGAAGGTGAGAGAATGTGGGGGAGGGGTGGGGGGGAGCGGGGGCGGGGGAGTGGTAGAGACACACACACTCACACAGACACACACACACGCACCCACACACACACATACACTCTCACAGACACACACAGATGCACCCACACACGCACCCACACACGCACCCACACACGCACCCACACCCACACACGCACCCACACACGCACCCACAGAGAGACACACAGACACACTCACATACACACACACACACGCACCCACACACGCACCCACACACACACCCACACACGCACCCACACACGCACCCACGCACGCACCCACGCACGCACCCACGCACGCACCCACACACGCACCCACACACGCACCCACACACGCACCCACAGAGACACACAGACACACTCACATACACTCTCACAGACACACACACAGACACACACACACACTCTCACAGACACACACACACGCACCCACACACGCACCCACACACGCACCCACACACGCACCCACACACGCACCCACACACGCACCCACACACGCACCCACACAGAGACACACAGAGAGACACACAGAGAGACACACACACACACACAGGTGCACCCACAGACGCACCCACAGACGCACACACAGACACACACTCAGACACACACACACTCATGCACAGTGGGGGCGGGCCTGTGCGCGAGGGGTGGACGATTCTGTGTGTGGGGGGGGTGGGCCTGTGCGTAAGGGTGGGGCTGGGCCTGTGCATGAGGGGGGCTGGGCCTGTGCGTGAGGGGGGGGCCGGGTCTTGTGCGTGAGGGGGGGGCCGAGCCTGTGCATGAGGGGGGGCTGGGCCTGTGCGTGAGGGGGGGGCCGGGTCTTGTGCGTGAGGGGGGGGCCGGGCCTGTGCATGAGGGGAGGCCGGGTCTTGCGTGAGGGGGGGGGGCCATGCCTCGGCGTGAGGGGGGGGACCGTGCTTGGGCGTGAGCGGGGGGCGGGCCTGGGCGTGAGGGGGGGGCCAGGCCTGGGTGTGAGGGCGGGGTGCCGGGCCTGTGCGTGAGGGGGGGGCGGGCCTGAGTGTGAGAGGGAGCTGGGCCTGGGCCTGAGGGGGGGGCCGGGCCTGGGCGTGAGGGGGGGGGCCGGGCCTGGGCCTGAGGGGGGGGCCGGGCCTGGGCGTGAGGGGGGAGGCCGAGCCTGGGCGTGAGGGGGGGCCGGGCCTGGGCGTGAGGGGGGGCCGGGCCTGGGCGTGAGGGGGGGGGCCGAGCCTGGGCGTGAGGGGGGGCCGGGCCTGGGCGTGAGGGGGGGCCGGGCCTGGGCGTGAGGGGAAGCCGGGCCTGGGCGTGAGGGGGGTGCTGGGCCTGGGCGTGAGGGGGTTGCTGGGCCTGGGCGTGAGGGGGGCCGGGCCTGGGCGTGAGGAGGGGAGGGCGCCGGGCCTGGGCGTGAGGGGGGGTCGGGCCTGGGCGTGAGGGGGGGCCAGGCCTGGGCGTGAGGGGAAGCCGGGCCTGGGCATGAGGGGGGTGCTGGGCCTGGGCGTGAGGGGGGGCCGGGCCTGGGCGTGAGGAGGGGGGGGCGCCGGGCCTGGGCGTGAGGGGGGTGCTGGGCCTGGGCGTGAGGGGAAGCCGGGCCTGGGCGTGAGGGGGGTGCTGGGCCTGGGCGTGAGGGGGGGCCGGGCCTGGGCGTGAGGAGGGGGGGGGCGCCGGGCCTGGGCGTGAGGGGGGTGCTGGGCCTGGGCGTGAGGGGGGGCCGGGCCTGGGCGTGAGGGGGGGCCGGGCCTGGGCGTGAGGGGGGGCCGGGTCAGTGTGGTTGACCCCAGACACCTGGGCCTAGTCCCGTGGCACCACTCCCCATCGCCTCCCAGATAGGTTGTGGTCTCGGTGGTTCCAGATTGGTTTGTGTTTGGAGTTTCACTGACTGAATCTTTCCCTGTCTGGGTTCAGGGACTCTTCATGTTTGTGACGAATCTCGATGACTTTGGTCACTTATTGTCCCTGTCCAACTATAACACCAGCCACCTTCACAACGACCTGTGGCAGATCTTCACCAACCTCGAGGTGAGTACAGCCGTACCTCCGAGATTCCTCCTCCTCCCTCCCTCTGTCGCACCTCCCCCTCGCACAGTCTCTCTCTCTCTCTCTCCCTCACACAGTCTCTCTCTCTCCCTCACACAGTCTCTCTCTCTCCCTCACACCTCTCCCTCACACAGTCTCTCCCTCTCCCTCACACAGTCTCTCTCTCTCTCTCCCTCACACATTCACTCTCCCCCTCACACAGTCTCTCTCTCTCCCTCACACAGTCTCTCTCTCTCCCTCACACAGTCTCTCTCTCCCTCACACAGTCTCTCTCTCTCTCTCACACAGTCTCTCTCTCTCTCCCTCACAGTCTCTCTCTCTCCCTCACACAGTCTCTCTCTCTCTCTCCCTCACACATTCACTCTCCCCCTCACACAGTCTCTCTCTCTCCCTCACACAGTCTCTCTCTCTCCCTCACACAGTCTCTCTCTCCCTCACACAGTCTCTCTCTCTCTCTCACACAGTCTCTCTCTCTCTCCCTCACAGTCTCTCTCTCTCCCTCACACAGTCTCTCTCTCTCCCTCACACAGTCTCTCTCTCCCTCACACAGTCTCTCTCTCTCTCACACAGTCTCTCTCTCTCTCTCCCTCACAGTCTCTCTCTAACTCACACAGTCTCTCTCCCTCGCACATTCTCTCTCTTCCTCACACAGTCTCTCTCTCTCCCGCCTCCCCCTCGCACATTCACTCTCTCTCTCTCTCCCTCACAGTCTTTCTCTAACTCACACAGTCTCTCTCCCTCGCACATTCACTCTCTCTCTCTCCCGCCTCCCCCTCGCACATTCTCTCTCTCCCTCGCACATTCTCTCTCTCCCTCACACAGTCTCTCGCTCACTCTCTCACACAGTCTCTCTCTCTCTCCCTCACGCCTCCCCTCACACATCCTCTCTCTCTCTCTCCCTCACACATTCACTCGCTCTCTCTCTCCCGCCTCCCCCTCGCACATTCTCTCTCTCCCTCACACATTCTCTCTCTCCCTCACACAGTCTCTCTCTCCCTCCCTCACACAGTCTCTCTCTCTCGCACATTCACTCCCTCACATATTCTCTCTCTCCCTCACACCTACCCCTCACACAGTCTCTCTCTCACACATTCTCTCTCTCCCTCACGCCTCCCCTCACACATTCACTCTCCCCCTCACACAGTCTCTCTCTCTCCCTCACACCTCTCCCTCACACATTCACTCTCTCTCTCTCCCTCACACATTCTCTCTCTCCCTCACACCTCCCCCTCACACAGTCTCTCTCTTTCTCTCACAGTCTCTCTCTCCCTCACAGTCTCTCTCTCCCTCCCTCACACATTCTCTCTCTCCCTCACACCTCCCCCTCACACAGTCTCTCTCTCTCACACAGTCTCTCTCCCTCACACCTCTCCCTCACACATTCACTCTCCCCCTCACACAGTCTCTCTCTCCCCCTCACACAGTCTCTCTCTCTCCCTCACACCTCTCCCTCACACATTCACTCTCTCTCTCTCTCCCTCACACATTCTCTCTCTCCCTCACACCTCCCCCTCACACAGTCTCTCTCTCTCCCTCGCACAGTCTCTCTCTCTCTCCCTCACACATTCTCTCTCTCCTTCGCACATTCTCTCTCTCCCTCACACATTCTCTCTCTCCCTCACACATTTTCTCTCTCCCTCGCACATTCTCTCTCACTCGCACAGTCTCACTCTCACCCTCACACATTCTCTCTCTCACTCGCACCTCTCCCTCACACATTCTCTCTCCCTCACACATTCTCTCTCTCCCTCACATTCTCTCTCTCCCTCACACATTCTCTCTCTCCTTCACATATTCTCTCCCCCTCTCCCACAAGCCTCTCCCTCACACAGTCTCTCTCTCTTTCTCTCTCCCTCACACCTCTCCCTCACACATTCTCTCTCTCTCTCTCCCCTCTCTCCTCTCTCGCTCTCTCACTCACTCCCCCTCTCTCTCCCTCTATCTCTCCATCTCTCTCTCCCTCCATCTCTCTCTCCCCCTCTCTCCCTCTCTCTCTCATTCCCCCACCGCTTTCTCTCCCTCACATCTCTCTATCTCTCACACACCTTCTTTCCCTGCCACCTTTACTAACTCACACCGCCTTTCTCTTGCTCATCTCTCTCAAACATTTTCACTTTCTGTCTATCCATCTCTCTCACTTCTCTCTTATTATTCTAACTCCTTCCAACCCACCGTCTGAGTCTTTCTCCCCACTCACACTCACTCCCTCACTGGAAATATAGGAAGAGAGCGGGGCAGTGGGATTAGTTTGGGGATTGATACAGGGCTATGGGGAGAGTGGGGCAGTGGGATTAGTTTGGGGATTGACACAGGGCTATGGGGAGAGAGTGGGGCAGTGGGATTAGTTTGGGATTGATACAGGGCTCTGGGGAGAGTGGGGCAGTGGGATTAGTTTGGAGATTGATACAGGGCTATGGGGAGAGAGTGGGGCAGTGGGATTGGTTGGGGATTGATACAGGGCTATGGGGAGAGAGTGGGGCAGTGGGATTAGTTTGGGATTGATACAGGGCTCTGGGGAGAGCGGGGCAGTGGGATTAGTTTGGAGATTGATACAGGGCTATGGGGAGAGAGTGGGGTAGTGGGATTAGTTTGGGGATTGATACAGGGCTATGGGGAGAGAGCGGGGCAGTGGGATTAGTTTGGGGATTGATACAGGGCTATGGGGAGAGTGGGGCAGTGGGATTAGTTTGGGGATTGACACAGGGCTATGGGGAGAGAGTGGGGCAGTGGGATTAGTTTGGGATTGATACAGGGCTCTGGGGAGAGTGGGGCAGTGGGATTAGTTTGGAGATTGATACAGGGCTATGGGGAGAGAGTGGGGCAGTGGGATTGGTTGGGGATTGATACAGGGCTATGGGGAGAGAGTGGGACAGTGGGGTTAGTTTGGGGATTGATACAGGGCTATGGGGAGAGAGTGGGGCAGTGGGATTAGTTTGGGGATTGATACAGGGCTATGGGGAGAGAGTGGGGCAGTGGGATTAGTTTGGGGATTGATACAGGGCTATGGGGAGAGGGTGGGGCAGTGGGATTAGTTTGGGGATTGAAACAGGGCTATGGAGAGAGAGTGGGGCAGTGGGATTAGTTTGGGAATCGATACAGGGCTATGGGGAGATAGTGGGGCAGTGGGATTAGTTTGGGGATTGATACAGGGCTATGGGGAGAGAGTGGGACAGTGGGATTGGTTGGGGATTGATACAGGGCTATGGGGAGAGAGTGGGACAGTGGGATTAGTTTGGGATTGACACAGGGCTATGGGGAGACAGCGGGGCAGTGGGATTAGTTTGGGGATTGATACAGGGCTATGGGGAGAGAGTGGGGCAGTGGGATTAGTTTGGGATTGACACAGGGCTATGGGGAGAGAGTGGGACAGTGGGATTAGTTTGGGATTGATACAGGGCTATGGGGAGAGAGTGGGGCAGTGGGATTAGTTTGGGATTGATACAGGGCTATGGGGAGAGAGTGGGGCAGTGGGATTAGTATGGAGATTGATACAGGGCTATGGGGAGAGAGTGGGGCAGTGGGATTAGTTTGGGGATTGATACAGGGCTATGGGGAGAGTGGGGCACTGCGGTTAGTTTGGGGATTGATACAGGGCTATGGAGAGAGAGCGGGGCAGTGGGATTAGTTTGGGGATTGATACAGGGCTATGGGGAGAGAGTGGGGCAGTGGGGTTAGTTTGGGGATTGATACAGGGCTATGGGGAGAGAGCGGGGCAGTGGGGTTAGTTTGGGGATTGATACAGGGCTATGGGGAGAGAGTGGGGCAGTGGGATTAGTTTGGGGATTGATACAGAGCTATGGGGAGAGAGCGGGGCAGTGGGATTAGTTTGGGGATTGATACAGGGCTATGGGAAGAGAGTGGGACAGTGGGATTAGTTTGTGATTAATACAGGGCTATGGGGAGAGAGTGGGGCAGTGGGATTGGTTTGTGATTAATACAGGGCTATGGGGAGAGAGTGGGGCAGTGCGATTAGTTTGGGGATTGATACAGGGCTATGGGGAGAGTGGGACAGTGGGATTAGTTTGGGGATTGATACAGGGCTATGGTGAGAGAGTGGGGTAGTGGGATTAGTTTGGGGATTGATACAGGACAATGGGGAGAGAGCGGGGCAGTGGGGTTAGTTTGGGGATTGATACAGGGCTATGGGGAGAGAGTGGGGCAGTGGGATTAGTTTGGGATTGATACAGAGCTATGGGGAGAGAGCGGGGCAGTGGGATTAGTTTGGGGATTGATACAGGGCTATGGGAAGAGAGTGGGACAGTGGGATTAGTTTGTGATTAATACAGGGCTATGGGGAGAGAGTGGGGCAGTGGGATTGGTTTGTGATTAATACAGGGCTATGGGGAGAGAGTGGGGCAGTGCGATTAGTTTGGGGATTGATACAGGGCTATGGGGAGAGTGGGACAGTGGGATTAGATTGGGGATTGATACAGGGCTATGGGGAGAGAGGGGGCAGTGGGATTAGTTTGGGGATTGATACAGGGCTATGGGGAGCGAGTGGGGCAGTGGGATTAGTTTGGGGATTGATACAGGGCTATGGGGAGCGAGTGGGGCAGTGGGATTAGTTTGGGGATTGATACAGGACTATGGGGAGAGAGTGGGGCAGTGCGATTAGTTTGGGGATTGATACAGGACTATGGGGAGCGAGTGGGGCAGTGGGATTAGTTTGGGGATTGATACAGGGCTATGGGGAGCGAGTGGGGCAGTGGGATTAGTTTGGGGATTGATACAGGGCTATGGGGAGAGAGTGGGGCAGTGGGATTAGTTTGGGGATTGATACAGGGCTATGGGGAGCGAGTGGGGCAGTGGGATTAGTTTGGGGATTGATACAGGGCTATGGGGAGCGAGTGGGGCAATGGGATTAGTTTGGGGATTGATACAGGGCTATGGGGAGAGAGCGGGGCAGTGGTATTAGTTTGGGGATTGATACAGGACTATGGGGAGAGTGTGGGGCAGTGTGATTAGTATGGGGATTGATACAGGGCTATGGGGAGAGAGTGGGCAGTGGGATTAGTTTGGGGATTGATACAGGGCTATGGGGAGCGAGTGGGGCAGTGGGATTAGTTTGGGGATTGATACAGGGCTATGGGGAACGAGTGGGGCAGTGGGATTAGTTTGGGGATTGTTACAGGGCTACGGGGAGAGGGTGGGGCCGTGGGTTTAGTTTGGGGATTGATACAGGGCTATGTGGAGAGAGTGGGGCAGTGGGATTAGTTTGGGAATTGATACAGGGCTATGGGGAGAGAGTGGGGCAGTGGGATTAGTTTGGGAATTGATACAGGGCTATGGGGAGAGAGCGGGGCAGTGGGATTAGTTTGGGATTGACACAGGGCTATGGGGAGAGAGTGGGGCAGTGGGATTAATTTGGGATTGATACAGGGCTATGGGGAGAGAGTGGGACAGTGGGATTAGTTTGGGATTGATACAGAGCTATGGGGAGAGAGTGGGGTAGTGGGATTAGTTTGGGGATTGATACAGGGCTATGGGGAGAGAGTGGGACAGTGGGATTAGTTTGGGGATTGATACAGGGCTATGGGGAGAGTGTGGGACAGTGGGATTGGTTGGGGATTGATACAGGGCTATGGGGAGAGAGTGGGTCAGTGGGATTAGTTTGGGGATTGATACAGGGCTATGGGGAGAGAGTGGGACAGTGGGATTAGTTTGGGGATTGATACAGGGCTTTGGGGAGAGAGTGGGACAGTGGGATTAGTTTGGGGATTGATACAGGGCTCTGGGGTGAGAGTGGGGCAATGCAAATAGTTTGGGGATTGATAGAGAGCGATGGGGAGAGTGTGGGACAGTGGGATTAATTTGAGATTGATGCAGGGCTATGGGGAGAGTGTGGCAGTGGGATTAGTTTGGGGATTGATACAGGGCTATGGGGAGAGAGCGGTGCAGTGGGATTAGTTTGGGATTGATACAGGGCTATGGGGAGAGAGTTGGACAGTTGGTTTAATTTGGGGTTGATGCAGGGCCATGGGGTGAGAGTGGGGCAGTGGGATTAGTTTGGGGATTGATACAGGGCTATGGGGAGCGAGTGGGGCAGTGGGATTAGTTTGGGATGGATACAGGGCTATGGGGAGAGAGTGGGGCAGTGGGATTAGTTTGGGGATTGATATAAGGCTATGGGGAGAGAGTGAGGCAGTGGGATTGGTTGGGGATTGATACAGGGCTATGGGGAGAGAGTGGGGCAGTGGGATTAGTTTGGGATTGATACAGGGCGATGTGGAGAGAGTGTGGCAGTGGGATTAGTTTGGGATTGATACAGGGCTATGGGGAGAGAGCGGGACAGTGGGATTAGTTTGGGGATTGATACAGGGCTATGGGGAGAAAGCGGGGCAGTGGGATTAGTTTGGGGATTTATACAGGGCTATGGGGAGAGAGTGGGGCAGTGGGATTAGTTTGGGATTGATACAGGGCTATGGGGAGAGAGCGGGGCAGTGGGGTTAGTTTGGGGATTGATACAGGGCTATGGGGAGAGAGTGGGGCAGTGGGATTAGTGTGGGGATTGATACAGGGCTATGGGGAGAGAGTGGGCAGTGGGATTAGTTTGGGGATTGATACAGGGCCATGGGGAGAGAGTGGGATTAGTTTGGGGATTCATACAGGGCTATGGGGAGAGAGTGGGACAATGGGATTAGTTTGGGGATTGATACAGGGCGATGGGGAGAGAGTGGCAGTGGGATTAGTGTGGGGATTGATACAGGGCGATGGGGAGAGAGTGGGACAGTGGGATTAGTTTGGGATTGATACAGGGCTATGGGGAGAGAGTGGGCAGTGGGATTAGTTTGGGGATTGATACAGGGCCATGGGGAGAGAGTGGGATTAGTTTGGGGATTCATACAGGGCTATGGGGAGAGAGTGGGACAATGGGATTAGTTTGGGGATTGATACAGGGCGATGGGGAGAGAGTGGCAGTGGGATTAGTGTGGGGATTGATACAGGGCGATGGGGAGAGAGTGGGACAGTGGGATTAGTTTGGGATTGATACAGGGCTATGGGGAGAGAGTGGGGCAGTGGGGTTAGTTTGGGGATTGATCCAGGGCTATGGGGAGAGAGTGGGGCGGTGGGATTAGTTTGGGATTGTGGTACCTCTGAATTTCCTAACGATTTTCTTGCCCTTCCCGAGCAGGATTGGGAACAGAAATATATTCATGAAAACTACTCTCGAATCTTCAGTGATAATCTTGTCGAACAGGTTGGTGCTGAATGTGTCCCGGATTCTGAATGTTTGCCTTTCCGGGAAATGCGGGATTCCTGATGATCCCGACTGAGTTCCATCATTCTCTCCCCCCCCCCCCCCCCCCGACCGGGACCCAGGCAGGCGTTGCCACTGTGGGTGCGAGAGGCAGCACGGAGGGGGTGCGGCAGCGTCAGGGCCGCTGTCTCTGCGAGCGCACCGTCACTCCGCTCGCTGCGATGGGGGTCAAAGACCCCGACCCCCTCAGCACTGTAGGAGACTCAGCTGTCGTGTTCACTTCAGTAAGAAGTCTTACAACACCAGGTGAAAGTCCAGCAGGTTTGTTTCGATGTCACTAGCTTTCGGAGCGCTGCTCCTTCCTCAGGTGAATGAAGAGGTCTGTTCCAGAAACATATATCTAGACAGATTGAAAGATGCCAGACAATGCTTGGAATGCGAGCATTAGCAGGTGATTAAATCTTTACAGATCCAGAGATGGGGTAACCCCAGGTTAAAGAGGTGTGAATTGTGTCAAGCCAGGACAGTTGGTAGGATTTCGCAGGCCAGATGGTGGGGGATGAATGTAATGCGACATGAATCCCAGGTCCCGGTTGAGGCCGCACTCATGTGTGCGGAACTTGGCTATAAGTTTTTGCACGGCGATTCTGCGTTGTCGCGTGTCCTGAAGGCCGCCTTGGAGAACGCTTACCCGGAGATCAGAGGCTGAATGCCCTTGACTGCTGAAGTGTTCCCCGACTGGAAGGGGACATTCCTGCCTGGCGATTGCCGCATAATTCTCTTCAGTGGTTTGGCCAACACCTAACCCCTGATCAACCACTGAAATGTTAGCTCGTCTCCCTCATTTAGCTTCCTGTGCGATCTTGCTGTGTGTCCCCCATTCACCCCCCCCCCCAGTCTTTCTGACCACTAACTTTGAATTCCCAGGGTTCTCTCTTTTTATTCCACATATCGAGCATCCGCTGAATTTTGCCCACTTGGTTGTGTCGATGTTTTTTTAATGCGATGCGTCCACTGATTTATCGATCATTTGGTTTTGTTTTTTTTTGCTCCGTCCCAGCCGTGTCCCGATGTCTACTGGTTCCCCATCTTCAGTGAGCAAGCCTGTGACGAGTTGGTGCAGGAGATGGAGCATTATGGCCAGTGGTCGGGGGGGAGACACGAGGTAAGGTGGTCAGCCTCGACCAAACCACTGGGCCCATTCTCGTTTCCAAAGCCATGGGGTCACAATGAGCCAATGCATTCGGCTTAATCCTGTTTCTAAGGCAACAGGGTCACACCAAGACCAATCCGTATTCTCATTTCTAAGGCAACAGGGTCACACTAGACCAATGCGTAGGCCCATTCTCATTTCTAAGGCAACAGGGTCACACTAGACCAATCTGTAGGTCCATTCTCGTTTCTAAGGCAACAGGGTCACACTAGGCCAATCCGTAGGCCCACTCTCTTTTCCAAGGCAACAGATCACAAAACCAATCCGTAGGCCATTCTCGTTTCTAAGGCAACAGGGTCACACCAGACCTTTGCGTAGGCCCATTCTCGTTTCTAAGACAACAGGGTCACACTAGACCAATCCGTAGGCCCATTCTCGTTTCCAAGGCAACAGATCACGAAACCAATCTGTAGGCCATTCTCGTTTCTAAGGCAACAGGGTCACACTAGACCAATCCGTAGGCCCATTCTCGTTTCCAAGGCAACAGATCACTAAACCAATCCGTAGGCCCATTCTCGTTTCCAAGGCAACAGATCACTAAACCAATCCGTAGGCCCTTTCTCGTTTCCAAGGCAACAGATCACTAAACCAATCCGTAGGCCCATTCTCGTTTCCAAGGCAACAGATCACTTAACCAATCCGTAGGCCCATTCTCATTTCTAAGGCAACTGATTCACACTAGACCAATGCATTCGGCATAATCCTGTTTCTAGGGCAACAGGGTCACACTAGACCAATCTAGTGGGCCCATTCTTGTTTCTACGTCAACAAGGTCAGACTAGGCCAATTTATTAGGCCTATTCCTGTTTCTAAGGCAACGAGATCACGCTAGACCAATCCAACAGGCCCATTCTAATTTCTATGGCAACAGGCTCAAACGTGACCCATGTATTAGACTTATTCCTGTTCCTAAGGCAGCAGGGTGTCACTAGACCAATGCACGAGGCCCATTCTTGTTTCTACGGCAACAGGCTCAAACGTGACCAATGTATTAGGTCTGTTCCTGTTGCTAAGGGAGCAGGGTGTCACTAGACCAATGCACGAGGCCCATTCTTGTTTCTGAGGAAACAAGGTCAAATTAGGCAAATCCACTGGGCCCGTTTTTGTTTCTAAGGCAACAAGGTCCTGCAAGACCAATCCACTGGGCCCTTTCTCATTTCTAAGGCAACAGGGTCAAATTCGACCAATGCATTAGGCCTATTCCTGTTGCTAAGGCAACAGGGTCATACTAGACCACTCCACTAGGCCCATTCTTGTTTCTGAGGCAACAAGGTCAAATTAGACCAAATCACGAGGCCCTTTTCTGTTTGTGAAGTAATGAGGTCACATCAGGTCAACTGTATGATGTAAATGTCAGTAGGTGAGTGTACAAAGTGCTGGAACACTTGTGTCTGCTAAAATGAATGAGGCCATTAGACCAATTCATAGGCCCACTCTCATTGCTGAGGCAACAGGGCTACACCAGACCAATCCACTAGGTCCATCCTTGTTTCTAAGGCAACAGGGCTACACTAGGCCAATCCACTAGGCCCATCCTTGTTTCTAAGGCAACAGGGCTACACTAGGCCAATCCACTAGGCCCATCCTTGTTTCTAAGGCAACAGGGCTACACCAGACCAATCCACTAGGCCCATCCGTGTTTCTGAGGCAACAGGGCTACACTAGGCCAATCCACTAGGCCCATCCGTGTTTCTGAGGCAACAGGGCTACACTAGACCAATCCACTAGGACCATCCTTGTTTCTGAGGCAACAGGGCTACACTAGGCCAATCCACTAGGCCCATCCTTGTTTCTAAGGCAACAGGGCTACACTAGGCCAATCCACTAGGCCCATCCTTGTTTCTAAGGCAACAGGGCTACACTAGGCCAATCCACTAGGCCCATCCTCGCTTCTAAGGCAACAGGGCTACACTAGGCCAATCCACTAGGCCCATCCTTGTTTCTAAGGCAACAGGGCTACACTAGACCAATCCACTAAGCCCATCCTTGTTTCTAAGGCAACAGCGTTACACTAGACCAATCCACTAGGCCCATCCTTGTTCCTAAGGCAACAGGGTTACACTAGACCAATCCACTTGGTCCATCCTTGTTTCTAAGGCAACAGGGTTACACTAGACCAATCCACTAGGCCCATCTTTGTTTCTAAGGCAACAGGGCTGCACTAGACCAATCCACTAGGCCCATCCGTGTTTCTAAGGCAACAGGGTTACACTAGACCCAATCCACTAGGTCCATCCTTGTTTCTGAGGCAACAGGGTTACACTAGACCAATCCACTAGGCCCATCTTTGTTTCTAAGGCAACAGGGTTACACTAGGCCAATCAACTAGGCCCATCCGTGTTTCTAAGGCAACAGGGTTACACTAGACCAATCCACTAGGCCCATCCGTGTTTCTAAGGCAACAGGTTACACGAGACCAATCTGCTCGGCCTTTCCTTGTTTCTGATTCTTGTTTTGTGCCCCTAAACGTTTGCGATTCTGATAAGAGGCCTCTTGACACACCATCCTCCCTCCCCCTTAGTCAACCTGCCACTGAGATTGAACCGTTGGGAGGCCAGACGAGGGGTCTTAGCTGGAGGGAGCTCCAGTTGACTGCCGCTGCCTCAGCCGGTCGATTAAGCTCGGCTGGCGGCCGTTCACCCACGTGACCCTTCCTCTTCCCGGGCCAAAGGGAACTCGCCGGGAGGCACGTTTTGTGATGTCGCCCATGTTGGCGAGTCGCTACCCAGGGGCATCACACAGCTCACGTCATGTGACAATCCCCTTTCATTCGGAGAGCCAGACACAATTGAGCTCGAGGTTGCTTAAGAACAGTTGCATTTTCTGGTCCTAAAGGGCATCGAACAGCATTTGTCCACAGCTACCGCCCAGGACAAAGCAGCCCCGCTCGATTGCTCCCCCTTCCACAAACATTCACTCCCTCCCCCACCGACGCACCGCGGCAGCCGTGTGTACCGTCTACAAGATGCACGGCAGCAACTCACCGGAAGTACATCGGCCGTTCCTTCACTCTCGCTGTGTCATAATCCTGGAACTCCCTAACAGCACAGTGGGTGCACCTACACCACACGAACTGCAGCGAGGTTCAGGAAGGCGGCTCGCCCAAACATCTTCTCAAGACGCAATCAAGGATGGCCAACAAACGCTGGGCCCAGCCAGTGACGGCCACATCCCGAGAGGACATTTTAATGGTGTCACCGCTGGCGAGATATGGCTTTGAACACTCTTTCTCCGCCCCCCCATCCCCCCCCCCCCCCCCCCCCCAACCCCCCCAGGATCTCCGACTCAGCGGAGGCTACGAGAACGTCCCACCGTCGACATACACATGAAGCAGGTGGGCTTCGAGAGGGAGTGGCTGAAATTTCCTCCATCAATACATCGCCCCCGTGACGAAAAACTGTACCCCGGCATATTACACCAAGGTAGAGCGGCGGGGGGGGTGGTTACTGGATTTCAGCCTGGAGTGTTTGATGGGGACAGTGTAGAGGGAGCTTTACTCTGTATCTAACCCCGTGCTGTACCTGTCCTGGAGTGTTTGATGGGGATAGTGTAGAGGGAGCTTTACTCTGTATCTAACCCCGTGCTGTACCTGTCCTGGGAGTGTTTGATGGGAACAGTGTAGAGGGAGCTTTACTCTGTATCTAACCCCGTGCTGTACCTGTCCTGGGGGTGTTTGATGGGGACAGTGTAGAGGGAGCTTTACTCTGTATCTAACCCCGTGCTGTACTGTCCTGGGAGTGTTTGATGGGGACAGTGTAGAGGGAGCTTTTACTCTGTATCTAACCCCGTGCTGTACCTGTCCTGGGAGTGTTTGATGGGGACAGTGTAGAGGGAGCTTTACTCTGTATCTAACCCCCGTGCTGTGTCCTGTCCCTGGGAGTGTTTGATGGGACAGCGTAGAGGGAGATTTACTCTGTATCTAACCACATGCTGTACCTGTCCTGGGAGTGTTTGATGGGGAACAGTGTAGAGGGAGCTTTACTCTGTATCTAACCCCCCCGTGCTGTATCTGTCCTGGGAGTGTTTGATGGGGACAGTGTAGAGGCAGCTTTACTCTGCATCTAACCCTGTGCTGTACCTGTCCTGGAGTGTTTGATGGGGACAGTGTAGAGGGAGCTTGACTCTGTATTTAGCCCCGTGCTGTATCTGTCCTAGGAGTGTTTGATGGGGACAGTATAGAGGGAGCTTTACTCTGTATCTAACCACATGCTGTACCTGTCCTGGGAGTGTTTGATGGGGACAGTGTAGAGGGAGCTTTACTCTGTATCTAACCCTGTGCTGGACCGGACCTGGGAGTGTTTGATGGGTCAGTGTAGAGGGAGCTTTACTCTGCATCTAACCCCGTGCTGTACCTGTCCTGGAGTGTTTGATGGGGACAGTGTAGTGGGAGCTTTACTCTGTATCTAACACCGTGCTGTATCTGTCCTGGGAGTGTTTGATGGGGACAGTGTAGAGGGAGCTTTACTCTGTATCTAACCCCGTCCTGTACCTGTCCTGGGAGTGTTTGATGGGGACAGTGTAGAGGGAGCTTTACTCTGTACTCTAACCCCGTGCTGTACCGTTCCTGGGAGTGTTTGATGGGGACAGCGTAGAGGGAGATTTACTCTGTACTAACCCATGCTGGACCTGTCCTGGAGTGTTTGATGGGAACAGTGTAGAGGGAGCTTTACTCTGTATCTAACCACATGCTGTACCTGTCCTGGGAGTGTTTTGATGGGGACCCCTGTAGAGGGAACTTTACTCTGTATCGAACCCAGTGCTGTATCTGTCCTGGGAGTGTTTGATGGGGACAGTGTAGAGGGAGCTTTACTCTGTATCTAACCCCGTGCTGTACCTGTCCTGGGAGTGTTTGATGGGGTCAGTATAGAGGGAGCTTTACTCTGTATCTAACCCGTGCTGTACCTGTCCTGGGAGTGTTTGATGGGAACAGTGTAGAGGGAGCTTTACTCTGTATCTAACCCCGTGCTGTACTGTCCAGGGAGTGTTTGATGGGGACAGCGAAGAGGGAGATTTACTCTGTATCTAACCCATGCTGGAATGGAACTGGGAGTGTTTGATGGGTCAGTGTAGAGGGAGCTTTACTCTGTATCTAACCCATGCTGTACCTGTCCTGGAGTGTTTGATGGGGACAGTGTAGAGGGAGCTTTACTCTGTATCTAAACCCGTGCTGTACTGTCCTGGAGTGTTTGATGGAGACCATTAGAGGGAGCTTTACTCTGTATCTAACCCCATGCTGTACCTGGTCCTGGGAGTGTTTGATGGGGACAGTGTAGTGGAGCTTTACTCTGTATCTAACCCCGTGCTGTACCTGTCCTGGGAGTGTTTGATGGGTTCAGTGTAGAGGGAGCTTTACTCTGTATCTAACCCGTGCTGTACCTGTCCTGGGAGTGTTTGATGGGGTCAGTGTAGTGGGAGCTTTACTCTGTATCTAACACCGTGCTGTATCTGTCCTGAGGAGTGTTTGATGGGGACAGTGTAGAGGGAGCTTTACTCTGTATCTAACCCCGTCCTGTACCTGTCCTGGAGTGTTTGATGGGGACAGTGTAGAGGGAGCTTTACTCTGTATCTAACCCCGTTCCTGTACCTGTCCTGGGAGTGTTTGATGGGGACAGTGTAGAGGGAGCTTGACTCTGTATTTAACCCCGTGCTGTATCTGTCCTGGGAGTGTTTGATGGGGACAGTGTAAAGGGAGCTTTACTCTCTATCTAACCCCGTGCTGTACCTTTCCCTGGGAGTGTTTGATGGGGACAGCATAGAGGGAGATTTACTCTGTATCTAACCCATGCTGGACCGGACCTGGGAGTGTTTGATGGGTCAGTGTAGAGGGAGCTTTACTCTGTATCTAACCCCGTGCTGTACCTGTCCTGGGAGGGTTTGATGGGGACAGTGTAGAGCTAGCTTTACTCTGTATCTAACCACATGCTGTACCTGTCCTGGGAGTGTTTGATGGGGACAGTGTAGAGGGAGCTTTACTCTGTATCGAACCCAGTGCTGTATCTGTCCTGGGAGTGTTTGATGGGGACAGTGTAGAGGGAGCTTTACTCTGTATCGAACCCAGTGCTTTACCTGTCCTGGGAGTGTTTGATGGGGACAGTGTAGAGGGAGCTTGACTCTGTATTTAACCCCGTGCTGTATCTGTCCTGGGAGTGTTTGATGGGGACAGTGTAGAGGGAGCTTTACTCTATATCTAACCCCGTGCTGTACCTTTCCTGGGAGTGGTTTGATGGGGACAGTGTAGAGGGAGATTTACTCTGTATCTAACCCCGTGCTGTACCTGTCCTGGAGTGTTTGATGGGGACAGTGTAGAGGGAGCTTTACTCTGTATCTAACCCAGTGATTTACCTGTCCAGCGAGTGTTTGATGGGGACAGTGTAGAGGGAGCTTGACTCTGTATTTTACCCCGTGCTGTATCTGTCCAGGGAGTGTTGATGGGGACCAGTGTAGAGGGAGCTTTACTCTGTATCTAACCCGTGCTGTAGCTGTCCTGGGAGTGTTTGATGGGGACAGCGTAGAGGGAGATTTACTCTGTATCTAACCCATGCTGGAACGGAACTGGGAGTGTTTGATGGGGACAGTGTAGTGGGAGCTTTACTCTGTATCTAACACCATGCTGTATTGTCCCTGGGAGTGTTTGATGGGACAGTGTAGAGGGAGCTTTACTCTGTATCTAACCCCGTTCTGTACCTGTCCTGGGAGTGTTTGATGGGGTCAGTGTAGAGGGAGCTTTACTCTGTATCTAACCCCGTGCTGGAACGGAACTGGGAGTGTTTGATGGGTCAGTGTAGAGGGAGCTTTACTCTGTATCTAACCCCATGCTGTACCTGTCCTGGGAGTGTTTGATGGGGACAGTGTAGAGGGAGCTTTACTCTGTATCTAACCCCGTGCTGTACCTGTCCTGGGAGTGTTTGATGGGGACAGTGTAGAGGGAACTTTACTCTGGATCTAACCTCGTCCTGTACCTGTCCTGGAGTGTTTGATGGGGACAGTGTAGAGGGAGCTTTCCTCTGTATCGAACCCAGTGCTTTACCTGTCCTGGGAGTGTTTGATGGGGACAGTGTAGAGGGAGCTTGACTCTGTATTTAACCCCGTGCTGTATCTGTCCTAGGAGTGTTTGATGGGGACAGTGTAGAGGGAGATTTACTCTGTATCTAACCCCGTGCTCTACCTGTCCTGGGAGTGTTTGATGGGGACAGTGTAGAGGGAGCTTGACTCTGTATTTAACCCGTGCTGTATCTGTCCTAGGAGTGTTTGATGGGGACAGTGTAGAGGGAGATTTACTCTGTATCTAACCCATGCTGGACCGGACCTGGAGTGTTTGATGGGTCAGTGTAGAGGGAGCTTTACTCTGTATCTAACCCCGTGCTGTACCTGTCCTGGAGTGTTTGATGGGGACAGTGTGAGGGAGCTTTACTCTGTATCTAACCACATGCTGTACCTGTCCTGGGAGTGTTTGATGGGGACAGTGTAGAGGGAGCTTTACTCTGTATCGAACCCAGTGCTGTATCTGTCCTGGGAGTGTTTGATGGGGACAGTGTAGAGGGAACTTTACTCTGTATCGAACCCAGTGCTTTACCTGTCCTGGAGTGTTTGATGGGGACAGTGTAGAGGGAGCTTGACTCTGTATTTAACCCCGTGCTGTATCTGTCCTGGGAGTGTTTGATGGGGGACAGTGTAGAGGGAGCTTTACTCTGTATCTAACCCTGTGCTGGACCGGACCTGGGAGTGTTAGATGGGTCAGTGTAGAGGGAACTTTACTCTGTATCGAACCCAGTGCTGTATCTGTCCTGGGAGTGTTTGATGGGGACAGTGTAGAGGGAGCTTTACTCTGTATCTAACACCGTGCTGTATCTGTCCTGGGAGTGTTTGATGGGGACAGTGTAGAGGGAGCTTTACTCTGTATCTAACCCCGGTCCTGTACCTGTCCTGGGAGTGTTTTGATGGGGACAGTGTAGAGGGAGCTTTACTCTGTATCTAACCCCGTGCTGTACCGTTCCTGGGAGTGTTTGATGGGGACAGCGTAGAGGGAGATTTACTCTGTATCTAACCCATGCTGGACCTGTCCTGGAGTGTTTGATGGGGAACAGTGTAGAGGGAGCTTTACTCTGTATCTAACCACATGCTGTACCTGTCCTGGGAGTGTTTGATGGGGACCCTGTAGAGGGAACTTTACTCTGTATCGAACCCAGTGCTGTATCTGTCCTGGAGTGTTTGATGGGGACAGTGTAGAGGGAGCTTTACTCTGTATCTAACCCCGTGCTGTACCTGTCCTGGGAGTGTTTGATGGGTCAGTATAGAGGGAGCTTTACTCTGTATCTAACCCCGTGCTGTACCTGTCCTGGGAGTGTTTGATGGGAACAGTGTAGAGGGAGCTTTACTCTGTATCTAACCCGTGCTGTACCTGTCTGGGAGTGTTTGATGGGGACAGCGAAGAGGGAGATTTACTCTGTATCTAACCCATGCTGGAATGGAACTGGGAGTGTTTGATGGGTCAGTGTAGAGGGAGCTTTACTCTGTATCTAACCCCATGCTGTACCTGTCCTGGAGTGTTTGATGGGGACAGTGTAGAGGGAGCTTTACTCTGTATCTAAACCCCGTGCTGTACCTGTCCTGGGAGTGTTTGATGGAGACCATTTAGAGGAGCTTTACTCTGTATCTAACCCCATGCTGTACCTGTCCTGGGAGTGTTTGATGGGGACAGTGTAGTGGGAGCTTTACTCTGTATCTAACCCCGTGCTGTACCTGTCCCTGGGAGTGTTTGATGGGGTCAGTGTAGAGGGAGCTTTACTCTGTATCTAACCCCGTGCTGTACCTGTCCTGGGAGTGTTTGATGGGGTCAGTGTAGTGGGAGCTTTACTCTGTATCTAACACCGTGCTGTATCTGTCCTGGGAGTGTTTGATGGGGACAGTGTAGAGGGAGCTTTACTCTGTATCTAACCCCGTCCTGTACCTGTCCTTGGAGTGTTTGATGGGGACAGTGTAGAGGGAGCTTTACTCTGTATCTAACCCCGTCCTGTACCTGTCCTGGGAGTGTTTGATGGGGACAGTGTAGAGGGAGCTTGACTCTGTATTTAACCCCGTGCTGTATCTGTCCTGGGAGTGTTTGATGGGGACAGTGTAAAGGGAGCTTTACTCTCTATCTAACCCCGTGCTGTACCTTTCCTGGGAGTGTTTGATGGGGACAGCATAGAGGGAGATTTACTCTGTATCTAACCCATGCTGGACCGGACCTGGGAGTGTTTGATGGGTCAGTGTAGAGGGAGCTTTACTCTGTATCTAACCCCGTGCTGTACCTGTCCTGGGAGGGTTTGATGGGGACAGTGTAGAGCTAGCTTTACTCTGTATCTAACCACATGCTGTACCTGTCCTGGGAGTGTTTGATGGGGACAGTGTAGAGGGAGCTTTACTCTGTATCGAACCCAGTGCTGTATCTGTCCTGGGAGTGTTTGATGGGGACAGTGTAGAGGGAGCTTTACTCTGTATCGAACCCAGTGCTTTACCTGTCCTGGGAGTGTTTGATGGGGACAGTGTAGAGGGAGCTTGACTCTGTATTTAACCCCGTGCTGTATCTGTCCTGGGAGTGTTTGATGGGGACAGTGTAGAGGGAGCTTTACTCTATATCTAACCCCGTGCTGTACCTTTCCTGGGAGTGTTTGATGGGGACAGTGTAGAGGGAGATTTACTCTGTATCTAACCCCGTGCTGTACCTGTCCTGGGAGTGTTTGATGGGGACAGTGTAGAGGGAGCTTTACTCTGTATCTAACCCAGTGATTTACCTGTCCAGCGAGTGTTTGATGGGGACAGTGTAGAGGGAGCTTGACTCTGTATTTTACCCCGTGCTGTATCTGTCCTGGGAGTGTTTGATGGGGACAGTGTAGAGGGAGCTTTACTCTGTATCTAACCCCGTGCTGTAGCTGTCCTGGGAGTGTTTGATGGGGACAGCGTAGAGGGAGATTTACTCTGTATCTAACCCATGCTGGAACGGAACTGGGAGTGTTTGATGGGGACAGTGTAGTGGGAGCTTTACTCTGTATCTAACACCATGCTGTATTTGTCCTGGGAGTGTTTGATGGGGACAGTGTAGAGGGAGCTTTACTCTGTATCTAACCCCGTGCTGTACCTGTCCTGGGAGTGTTTGATGGGGTCAGTGTAGAGGGAGCTTTACTCTGTATCTAACCCCGTGCTGGAACGGAACTGGGAGTGTTTGATGGGTCAGTGTAGAGGGAGCTTTACTCTGTATCTAACCCCATGCTGTACCTGTCCTGGGAGTGTTTGATGGGGACAGTGTAGAGGGAGCTTTACTCTGTATCTAACCCCGTGCTGTACCTGTCCTGGGAGTGTTTGATGGGGACAGTGTAGAGGGAACTTTACTCTGGATCTAACCTCGTCCTGTACCTGTCCTGGGAGTGTTTGATGGGGACAGTGTAGAGGGAGCTTTCCTCTGTATCGAACCCAGTGCTTTACCTGTCCTGGGAGTGTTTGATGGGGACAGTGTAGAGGGAGCTTGACTCTGTATTTAACCCCGTGCTGTATCTGTCCTAGGAGTGTTTGATGGGGACAGTGTAGAGGGAGATTTACTCTGTATCTAACCCCGTGCTCTACCTGTCCTGGGAGTGTTTGATGGGGACAGTGTAGAGGGAGCTTGACTCTGTATTTAACCCCGTGCTGTATCTGTCCTAGGAGTGTTTGATGGGGACAGTGTAGAGGGAGATTTACTCTGTATCTAACCCATGCTGGACCGGACCTGGGAGTGTTTGATGGGTCAGTGTAGAGGGAGCTTTACTCTGTATCTAACCCCGTGCTGTACCTGTCCTGGGAGTGTTTGATGGGGACAGTGTAGAGGGAGCTTTACTCAGTATCTAACCACATGCTGTACCTGTCCTGGGAGTGTTTGATGGGGACAGTGTAGAGGGAGCTTTACTCTGTATCGAACCCAGTGCTGTATCTGTCCTGGAGTGTTTGATGGGGACAGTGTAGAGGGAACTTTACTCTGTATCGAACCCAGTGCTTTACCTGTCCTGGGAGTGTTTGATGGGGACAGTGTAGAGGGAGCTTGACTCTGTATTTAACCCCGTGCTGTATCTGTCCTGGGAGTGTTTGATGGGGACAGTGTAGAGGGAGCTTTACTCTATATCTAACCCCGTGCTGTACCTTTCCTGGGAGTGTTTGATGGGGACAGTGTAGAGGGAGCTTTACTCTGTATCTAACCCAGTGCTTTACCTGTCCTGGGAGTGTTTGATGGGGACAGTGTAGAGGGAGCTTGACTCTGTATTTAACCCCGTGCTGTATCTGTCCTGGGAGTGTTTGATGGGGACAGTGTAGAGGGAGCTTTACTCTATATCTAACCCCGTGCTGTACCTTTCCTGGGAGTGTTTGATGGGGACAGTGTAGAGGGAGCTTTACTCTGTATCTAACCCAGTGCTTTACCTGTCCTGGGAGTGTTTGATGGGGACAGTGTAGAGGGAGCTTGACTCTGTATTTTACCCCGTGCTGTATCTGTCCTGGGAGTGTTTGATGGGGACAGTGTAGAGGGAGCTTTACTCTGTATCTAACCCCGTGCTGTAGCTGTCCTGGGAGTGTTTGATGGGGACAGCGTAGAGGGAGATTTACTCTGTATCTAACCCATGCTGGAACGGAACTGGGAGTGTTTGATGGGGACAGTGTAGTGGGAGCTTTACTCTGTATCTAACACCATGCTGTATTTGTCCTGGGAGTGTTTGATGGGGACAGTGTAGAGGGAGCTTTACTCTGTATCTAACCCCGTGCTGTACCTGTCCTGGGAGTGTTTGATGGAGACCATTTAGAGGGAGCTTTACTCTGTATCTAACACCATGCTGTATCAGTCCTGGGAGTGTTTGATGGGGACAGTGTAGAGGGAGCTTTACTCTGTATCGAACCCAGTGCTTTACCTGTCCTGGGAGTGTTTGATGGGGACAGTGTAGAGGGAGCTTGACTCTGTATTTAACCCCGTGCTGTATCTGTCCTAGGAGTGTTTGATGGGGACAGTGTAGAGGGAGATTTACTCTGTATCTAACCCCGTGCTCTACCTGTCCTGGGAGTGTTTGATGGGGACAGTGTAGAGGGAGCTTGACTCTGTATTTAACCCCGTGCTGTATCTGTCCTAGGAGTGTTTGATGGGGACTGTGTAGAGGGAGATTTACTCTGTATCTAACCCATGCTGGACCGGACCTGGGAGTGTTTGATGGGGACAGTGTAGAGGGAGCTTTACTCTGCATCTAACCCCGTGCTGTACCTGTCCTGGGAGTGTTTGATGGGAACAGTGTAGAGGGAGATTTACTCTGTATCTAACCCCTTGCTGTACCTGTCCTGGGAGTGTTTGATGGGGACAGTGTAGAGGGAGCTTTACTCTGCATCTAACCCCGTGCTGTACCTGTCCTGGAAGTGTTTGATGGGGAAAGCGTAGAGGGAGATTTACTCTGTATCTAACCCCTTGCTGTACCTGTCCTGGGAGTGTTTGATGGGAACAGTGCAGAGGGAGCTTTACTCTGTATCTAACCCCGTGCTGTACCTGTCCTGGGAGTGTTTGATGGGAACAGTGCAGAGGGAGCTTTACTCTGTATCTAACCCATTGCTGTACCTGCCCTGGGAGTGTTTGATGGGGACAGTGTAGAGGGAGCTTTACTCTGTATCTAACCCCGTGCTGTACCTGTCCTGGAAGTGTTTGATGGGGAAAGCGTAGAGGGAGGTTTACTCTGTATCTAACCCCGTGCTGTACCTGTCCTGGGAGTGTTCGATGGGAACAGTGCAGAGGGAGCTTTACTCTGTATCTAACCCCGTGCTGTACCTGTCCTGGGAGTGTTTGATGGGGACAGTGTAGAGGGAGCTTTACTCTGTATCTAACCACATGCTGTACCTGTCCTGGGAGTGTTTGATGGGGACAGTGTAGAGGGAGCTTTACTCTGTATCTAACCCCGTGCTGTATCTGTCCTGGGAATGTTTGATGGGGACGGTATAGAGGGAGCTTTACTCTGTATCTAACCACATGCTGTACCTGTTCTGGGAGTGTTTGATGGGGACAGTGTAGAGGGAGCTTTACTCTGTATCGAACCCAGTGCTGTATCTGTCCTGGGAGTGTTTGATGGGGACAGTGTAGAGGGAGCTTTACTCTGTATCTAACCCCGTGCTGTACCTGTCCTGGGAGTGTTTGATGGGGACAGTGTAGAGGGAGCTTTACTCTGTATCTAACCCCGTGCTGTACCTGTCGTGGGAGTGTTTGATGGGGACAGTGTAGAGGGAGCTTTACTCTGTATCTAACCCCGTGCTGTACCTGTCCTGGGAGTGTTTGATGGGGACAGTGTAGAGGAAGCTTTACTCCGTATCTAACCCCGTGCTGTACCTGTCCTGCGAGTGTTTGATGGGGACAGTGTAGAGGGAGCTTTACTCTGTATCTAACCCCGTGCTGTTCCTGTCCTGGGAGTGTTTGATGGGGACAGTGTAGAGGGAGCTTTACTCTGTATCTAACCCCGTGCTGTACCTGTCCTGGGAGTGTTTGATGGGGACAGTGTCGAGGGAGCTTTACTCTGTATCTAACCCCGTGCTGTACCTGTCCTGGGAGTGTTTGATGGGGACAGTGTAGAGGGAGCTTTACTCTGTATCTAACACCGTGCTGTACCTGTCCTGGGAGTGTTTGATGGGGACAGTGTCGAGGGAGCTTTACTCTGTATCTAACCCCGTGCTGTACCTGTCCTGGGAGTGTTTGATGGGGACAGTGTAGAGGGAGCTTTACTCTGTATCTAACACCGTGCTGCACCTGTCCTGGGAGAGTTTGAAGGGGACAGTGTAGAGGGAGCTTTACTCTGTATCTAACCCCGTGCTGTACCTGTCCTGGGAGTGTTTGATCGGAACAGTGTAGAGGGAGCTTTACTCTGTATCTAACTCCCAGCTGCAAATGCGGGCAGCACTGTAGCACATTGGATAGCACAATTGCAGAGGTGGGGGAGGGGAGAGGTGGGGGAGGGGAGAGGTGGGGGAGGGGAGAGGTGGCAGAGGCGCGGGAGGGGAGAGGCGGGGGTGGAGAGAGGTGGGGAGGGGAGAGGTGGGGGAGGGGAGAGGTGGGAGAGGTGGGGGTTGGGAGAGGTGGGGGTTGGGAGAGGTGGGGGTTGGGAGAGGTGGGGGTTGGGAGAGGTGGGGGTTGGGAGAGGTGGGGGTTGGGAGAGGTGGGGGTTGGGAGAGGTGGGGGAGGGGAGAGGTGGGGGAGGGGAGAGGTGGGGGAGGGGAGAGGTGGGGGAGGGGAGAGGTGGGGGAGGGGAGAGGTGGGGGAGGGGAGAGGTGGGGGAGGGCAGAGGTGGGGGAGGGGAGAGGTGGGGGAGGGGAGAGGTGGGGGAGGGGAGAGGCGGGGGAGGGGAGAGGCGGGGGAGGGGAGAGGCGGGGGAGGGGAGAGGCGGGGGAGGGGAGAGGCGGGGGAGGGGAGAGGCGGGGGTGGGGAGAGGCGGGGCGGGGAGAGGCGGGGGTGGGGAGAGGTGGCAGAGGTGGGGGAGGGGAGAGACAGGGGAGGGACGGGGAGGGGAGAGGTGGGGGAGGGGAGAGGTGGGGGAGGGGAGAGGTGGGGGAGGGGAGAGGTGGGGGAGGGGAGAGGTGGGGGAGGGGAGAGGTGGGGGAGGGGAGAGGTGGCTGAGGTGGGGGAGGGGTGGTGTGGGGAGGGGAGAGGTGGGGGAGGGGAGAGGTGGGGGAGGGGAGAGGTGGGGTGGGGTGGGGAGGGGAAGGGTGTGGGAGGGGAGGGGTGGCGGGGGTGGGGAAGGGTGCGGGAGGGGAGGGGTGGCAGAGGTGGGGGAGGGGAGGGGAGGTGGGGGAGGGGAGGGGAGGGGAGAGGAGAGGTGGGGAGGGGAGAGGTGGGGTAGGGGAGAGGTGGGGTAGGGGAGAGGTGGGGAGGGGAGAGGTGGGGAGGGGAGGGGTGGCGGAGGTGGGGGAGGGGAGAGGTGGGGAGGGGTGGGGTGGGGGAGGGGAATGGTGCGGGAGGGGAGGGGTGGCGGGGGTGGGGGAGGGGAAGGGTGCGGGAGGGGAGGGGTGTCGGGGGTGGGGAGGGGAAGGGTGCGGGAGGGGAGGGGTGGCGGAGGTGGGGGAGGGGAGAGGTGTGGGAGGGGAGAGGGAGGGGAGGTGTGGCGGGGGAGGGGTGGGGTGGGAGGTGTGGCGGAAGTGGGGGAGGGGTGGGGACGGGTGCGGGAGTGGAGGGGTGGGGAGGGGAGGGGTGGCGGAGGTGGGGGTGGGAGGGGAGAGGTGCGGGGTGAGGAGGGGAGTGGTGGGGGGTGGGGAGGGGAGAGGTGGGGGAGGGGAGAGCTGGGGGAGGCGAGGTGTGACGGAGGTGGGGGACGGGAGAGGTGGGGGAGGGGAGAGGAAGGGGAGGGGAGAGGTGGGGGAGGGGAGAGGCAGGAGAGGGGAGGGGTGGCGGAGGTGGGGGTGGGGAGGGGAGAGGTGGCGGAGGTGGGGGAGGGGAGAGGTGGGGGAGGGGAGAGGTGGTGGAGGGGAGAGGCAGGGGAGGGGTGGCGGAGGTGGGGGTGGGGAGGGGAGAGGTGGGGGAGGTGGCGGAGGGGAGAGGTGGGGGAGGGGTGTCTGGGTGTGGGTCTGGGGTAATACACGGGACTGCTTCTGTTTCTCCCTGGCTCTCAATTCCGGATCTTTCCGCTAGGCCGAGGCTGTGATGAACTTTATGGTTCGGTATCGCCCAGACGAGCAGCCCTCGCTCCGGCCCCATCACGATTCCTCGACCTTCACCATCAACGTCGCGCTCAACACCAAGGGGGTGGACTATGAGGTAAGTGGCCTCCACTTGAGGGATTGAGAGGCTTGTTCCCCACCCCCACACAGCAGGCCCAATAGGCCTCGACTCCCTCCATCCCTCCTCCTCATCTCCCTCCATCCCTCCTCATTTCCCTCCATCCCTCCTCATCCTTCACTCCACTCCTCCTCACCCTGTCCCTCCATTGTCCTCACTCTCTCCCTCCACCCCTCACCCTCTCCCTCCATCCCTCACCTTCTCCCACCTCCCATCTCACCCTCTCCCTCAAACCCTCCTCACTCTCTCCCTCCACCCCTACTCACTCTCTCCCTCCACCCCTCCTCACTCTCTCCCTCCACCCATCCTCACCCTCCAGCCCTCCTCACTCTCTCCCTCCACCCCTCCTCACTCTCTCCCTCCACCCCTCCTCACCCTCTCCCTCCACCCCTCCTCACCCTCTCCCTCAGACCCTGCTCGTCCTCCTCTCCAACGCTCCTCACCCTCTCCTCAACTCCTACTCACCCCCTAACTCTGTTCATCCTCCATCCACCCTCTAACTCTGTTCATCCTCCATCCACCCTCTTCCTCATACCTCTCCCTGCATCCCTCCTCACCCTCTCAATCCATCCCTCCTAAGGCCTTCCCACCATTGCTCCTCCTCCTCTCCCTCCAACCCTCCTCGTGAGGGGAGGGTGAGGAGGGAGAGAGTGAGGAGGGGAGGGTGAGGAGGAGAGGGTGAGGAGGGAGAGAGCGAGGAGGGAGAGGGCGAGGAGGGAGAGGGTGCGGAGGGGAGGGTGAGGAGGGAGAGAGCGAGGAGGGAGAGGGTGAGGAGGGAGAGGGTGAGGAGGGAGAGGGTGAGGAGGGAGAGGGTGAGGAGGGAGAGGGTGAGGAGGGAGAGGGTGAGGAGGGAGAGGGTGAGGATGGGGGAGAGCGAGGATGGGGAGAGCGAGGAGGGGGAGAGCGAGGAGGGGGAGAGCGAGGAGGGGGGAGAGCGAGGAGGGGGAGAGCGAGGAGGGGGAGAGCGAGGAGGGGGAGAGCGAGGAGGGGGAGAGCGAGGAGGGGGAGAGCGAGGAGGGAGAGGGCGAGGAGGGGGAGAGCGAGGAGGGGGAGGGCGAGGAGGGAGAGGACGAGGAGGGGAGGGTGAGGAGGGACAGAGTGTGAAGGGGATTAGGGATGGAGGGAGAGAGCGAGGAGGGAGAGAGCGAGGAGGGAGAGGGCGAGGAGGGAGAGGGCGAGGAGGGAGAGGGTGAGGAGGGAGAGGGTGAGGAGGGAGAGAGTGAGGAGGGAGAGAGTGAGGAGGGAGAGAGTGAGGAGGGAGAGAGTGAGGAGGGAGAGAGTGAGGAGGGAGAGAGTGAGGAGGGAGAGAGTGAGGAGGGAGAGAGCGAGGAGGGAGAGGGCGAGGAGGGAGAGGGCGAGGAGGGAGAGGGCGAGGAGGGAGCGGGCGAGGAGGGAGAGAGCGAGGAGGGAGAGAATGAGGAGGGAGAGAATGAGGAGGGAGAGGGTGAGGAGGGTGAGGAGGGAGAGAGTGAGGAGGGAGAGGGGGAGGAGGGAGAGAGTGAGGAGGGGGATGGTGAGGAGGGGAGGGTGAGGAGGGGAGGGCGAGGTGGGAGTGAGCGAGGAGGGAGAGGGCGAGGAGGGAGAGAGCGAGGAGGGGAGGGTGAAGAGGGAGAGAGTGAGGAGGGGAGGGTGAGGAGGGAGAGAGTGAGGAGGAGTGGGTGAGGAGGGGAGGGTGAGGAGGGAGAGGGTGAGGAGGGAGAGGGTGAGGAGGGGAGGGTGAGGAGGGGAGGGTGAAGAGGGAGAGAGTGAGGAGGGGAGGGTGAAGAGGGAGAGAGTGAGGAGGGGAGGGTGAGGAGAGGAGGGGAGGGTGAGGAGGGGGAGGGTGAGGAGGGGAGGGTGAGGAGGGGAGGGTGAGGTGGGGGGAGGGTGAGGAGGGGAGGGTGAGGAGGGGAGGGTGAGGAGGAGAGAGTGAGGAGGGAGAGAGTGAGGAGGGAGAGGGTGAGGAGGGAGAGGGTGAGGAGGGAGAGGGTGAGGAGGGAGAGGGTGAGGAGGGAGAGAGTGAGGAGGGGAGGGTGAGGAGGGAGAGGGTGAGGAGGGAGAGGGTGAGGAGGGGAGGGTGAAGAGGGGAGGGTGAAGAGGGAGAGAGTGAGGAGGAGTGGGTGAGGAGGGGAGGGTGAGGAGGGAGAGGGTGAGGAGGGGAGGGAGAGGGTGAGGAGGGGAGGGTGAGGAGGGGAGGGTGAAGAGGGAGAGAGTGAGGAGGGGAGGGTGACCGTGTTGTTAAAATCTCTGTCGGAATCTCCGACTCGGGAAGAATTTCTCCGAAAGTCTTTTGTCTTTGTCGACAGGGCGGAGGGTGTCGGTTCCTGAGGTACAACTGTTCCATCGAGGCTCCTCGCAAAGGCTGGTCCCTCATGCACCCCGGGCGACTCACCCACTTCCACGAGGGCTTACCCACCACCCGTGGCACCCGGTACATCATGGTCTCCTTCGTGGACCCCTGACGGTGGCGGGGGAGGGGGCGATCGGACTGGCATGTGGCGGAGACGCAATCCTCCGGAACCGTGGGCTTAACTCGGAGGCCTCTCCCGGAGGCCCTCCCGCCTCGCGAACGTTGATTACTCTTTCTCTGGCAATCAAAGGCAACCCCTGTAGAACCAACCGACCAATTCGGGCCCTCCCCAAGCGCGAGACCCGGGTTCCCCCCCCCCCCCCCACCCCGCACCCCCTCTAATCAGTTGCCACGTCCCTCACCAGGCCCCTCTCTGGAACAAACGCCGTTTGGTGCGATCACGGCTCTCACCTTCTACCTCACTTTGGACTTCCCGCGCCTCTTTAACCCCCTCAGTATCCAAAATCTGCCATTCCCGACCCCTTCAATCTTCTCGGCGGCGGAGCGCCCACCCCCCCCCCCCCAACCCTCTGGGGCGGAGAACTCCAAAGATTCCCAACCCCTTCGAGTGAAGAAATCGCACCTCAGCTCGGTCCCAAAATGGCCGACACTCCCTTATCCCGAGTGTGCGCCTCCATGATGTTCCGAGACCCTCTGGGCAAAGGTGGGAGGGGGGGGGGGGGGGGGTTCTTTCTCCAGATCTATACGCAGGCCCAATTCCACGACCACGTGTCCATGCTCTCGTCCAGCCTCGGCCAATCACTGACGCTGTAGCGCGAGGACCAGCTGCCATTTTGTTTCTGGCTGGCCGGGAGTGCCAGTCGATGTGGAGAGAAGCCATTTCCTCTGGCGCTGGAGGTGGGGGGGGGGGCGTCAAGATACGGATCAGCCGCCATCTCATGGGACGGCAGGAAGGGCTGGAGGCGGCGAATGGCCTCCCGGCGGTGCCCTTGGTCTCTCCCTGCCAGCGTTGTGTTTTTCCGTCAGGCATGACGTTTGCCTGGCCGTCTCGGATCGCAGACGCTTCCGACTGGGGGCGCCGGGGCTCTTGTGGTATTTCAGGACAGCTAGCCGGCCGCTCGGCCCCTCCTGCCTGCTCCTTTAAACCCAAAATAAAAATACGGGGAGCGGGAGTGGGCAGAGAAAGGCCCAATCCAGGACGGAACAGCCCCGCTTGATCGGCACCTCCTCCGCCACCTCAAACATGCCCGGCCAACGACAGCCCATATCCCTCGAATGAATATTTAACAAAGTGCACCCTTCCAATTCTTCAATCCCCGCACGCCATTCCCGCTAAGGTCAAGCTTAAGAATGTTCTAGAGGGTCAAGATTTGGGGTTCCACGTTTTATTTATTTGTATATGGGGGAGTTGACGGTGTTTTTGCTCGCGTAGATCTGCACCTTGATCCAGCCAGGAGGAGTGGCGTGTCTGCCGGGTTCTAGGCCACATCTTATTTATTGCCAACCCTTTGTTTGGCTTCCTTCTGTCTTCCTCTTTGCAAATTGCGAGGGCCGCTTCCTCTGCTGCCGTCTCCTGCACCTGTGGATCCAAACCCCCCCCCCCCCCCGTTCTGGCTGCCGCAGGGGAAGGCCAGCTCGGGCTCTACTACAGGCTGGGACCTGGGCCGGAGTACGAGGGGTTTCAGATCTGCCCCCCCCCCCCCCCCCCTTTTGCAGGAAAACCGGGCCTTCGGCCCTGTGACTGCTCTCATCTGTCATCAGGCCTTCAGCCTGGGCCCAGAAGCCTCGGGCCTACGGGAGAAGGCCTGGCCACGGTCGACCACTGCCTCCCTCGCCCCCCCCCCCCCCTCCCCCCTTACCTCCCGGCGTCCGAGAGGGGCCCACGTTCCGCCTTGCGACCGTTAACTCCGCCGCCGGGGAAGGAGAGGGGAGATAGCGGCCGCAGACCGGGGTTGGGGGACATTCTGTCGAGGTGGGGGTCCGCTCTGCTCGCCGGCCCCGAACGGTTGGCGGGCGGTCAGCCTCACCTTGGCCGCCATCTTGCGGGGAGGCCGGTGTTCACCCCAGCCACACTTCCCTGAAGGGTTACCATGGTTACTGGCCTCCATGGCACGCAACTACTGACAGGGGCCTATGGGTTTAAAAGCCTTTTTGAAGGGAGGAGTGGAGGTTGCGGAGGTGACTTAAAGGTGTCTCCTTCACCCTCGAGTGTGTTCTTTGTATATTTTATGTGTTTTTAAAAAAGAAAACGTGATGGAAAGAATCCTTGAGATTATATACTGTTTCTTCTCACCGTGCCTCTTACGTCCTGAACGGAAGGCCTCGCATTTCATGGAGCACCTACCGTAGCCACAGGGACCGCCCCGGAGAGTCTTGTGGCCAGCGGAGTACTTTTCTTTTGAGGTGTAGCCTCTCAGTCGCGATGCAGGCAATGTGGCAGCCGACCATCGCACAGCACGATCCCACGCACAGCTCGTTGGAAGGGGGAGCTGGCGGACGGTGAAATTTGAATTTCGGAGTCGGCCATGGAACTGTTGTCGATTGTCGCAAACCCCCACCTGGTTGTCGAATGTCCTTACCCCCCCGGTCTGGCCTACAGGTGACTCCAGACCCCACCCACGCTGCCATGTGGCTGACTCTTGTAATGCCCCCCCCCCCCCCCCGTGGAAACCTAACATGGTCGTCTGAAGCATCACGGGATACTTGACATAAAGTCTGGATGAGCCTCATCCTAAATTGCTTTCTGTGCCACATAAATTCAGTTAGCAGCCAGATGGCCCCTTGTAAATTGATTACATTGCCTTGAGTTTAATCGATCTCTTGACGAGATCAATTCAGTTTGTATGGTGACACACATGCACACCATTGTTTAAACAGTTTCATCGGAGCCAGTGACGTCAGTCGATTAGCACTGTTTTTATTGCTCATAGAACAGTACAGGCCCTTCAGCCCACTATGTTGTGCTGACCATTTATCCTAATCTAAGATCAACCTAACCTACACCCCTTCAATTTACTGCTGTCCATGTGCCTGTCTAAGAGTCGCTTAAATGTCCCTAATGACTGACTCCACCACCTCCGCTGGCAGTGCATTCCACACACCCACCACTCTCTGTGTAAGGAACCTACCCCTGACATCTCCCCGATACCTTCCTCCAATCACCTTAAAATTATGTCCCCTCGTGACAGCCATTTCCGCCCTGGAGGAAAGTCTCTGGCTATCCACTCTATCCATGCCCCTCATCACCTTGTACACCTCTATCAAGTCACCTCTCTTCCTTCTTCGCTCCAGTGAGAAAAGGCCTAGCTCCCTCAAACCTTTCTTCCCCTCCAGTCCAGGCAGCATCCTGGTAAATCCCCTCTGCACCCTCTCCAAAGCGTCCACGTCCTTCCTATAATGAGGCGGCCAGGACTGGATACAATATTCCAAGTGTGGCCTGACTAGAGTTTTATAAAGCTGCAGCGAAAACCCCGCGGCTCTTAAACTCGATCCCCCTGTGAATATTCACCTCTGTAGAGTGGTACCCTGGTCTCCGTGTAAGCCAATTGAAAGGCTCAGCAATGATCACCTGTGGAGGGGGGGGGGGGGGGGGGGGGAAGGGGTTCTTATTGTGTATAAATATCTTTATGTCCCTTTTGTTCCTCAGAGTGTGCCCGCTGCGACCCCTTGATTCCAGCGGCCCCTCCCCTTGTGACAAGTAAAATCATTGAGCCATTGACTGTGCTGTCATCTGTTCCACTCCTTTCAGTCTTGCTCGGGCGTTAAAGATTTCGACAGTAATTTGGAGGTTCCACCGAGATCGCTTATTCTGACCCCAGTAGGAGCGGACGGCGCTTGTGGTGGACGGCTGAGGGGAAAAAACACCCAGCACATAGGTCTAGCACATTCAGCTCCCGCTGGCCCAAAGCCATCGGTAAGACTTTGCAATCCAGGAACTGATTGCTCTTTTTGAAACATTTTCTCTTCAAAAAAAAAAAAAACGAGAGAGCAGGGTTTTTTGAAAACGCAGGGCCTTAAAGTAACTTAAAGGTGAAGTGCTGTCGGGGAACAGCCTGGAGAGGCGAAAGGTTCTGTCGCGGACAACCTTGCTGATGCGCAATCAATACTCTTGAGACCACGAGGAGTCCCATCGATTCAGCTTTAATCAGATAGAACCATACCCAGCAACGATGTTACAGAAATGGAGGCTGCTGGGACGGCACTGGTTCTTATACCCCGCCTCGCAGGGCGGGGGCTATGTACATTACCCAATGGTAGACCCCGCGGTCTAGCCAATGGTCATTCGCCTCTCGGGTACCGCAATACCTGGTATTACCACACTTGCGTACTGCCAACACGTGTTGGGAACACGTTCAAAGTTGGCTGTATTTGTACTGAGGGTTGTCGGGGACACCCAAGAAGGATTCGGCCATAAGTTTAGATAAGTTCGAGTTGTATAAGTAAGGACTCGATCTATAGTAGCGAACGACGTAGGTCGAGAATTGATCGTATAATTCGTTTAAAGCGTAAGTATTTGTAAGTTGTCCGCGTGTTTTTAAAAAAATAAATTTAGAGTACCCAATTCGTTTTTTCCCAATTAAGGGGCAATTTAGCGTGGCCAATCCACCCAGCCGGCACACCTTTGGGTTTGCGGGGGCGAAACCCACGCAGACACGGGGAGGGATGTGCAAACTCCACGCGGACAGTGGCCCGGGGCCGGGATCGAACCCGGGACCTCGGCGCCGTGAGGCAGCAGTGCTAACCCACTGCGGCGCCCCGCTGCCCTAGTTGTATGTTTGTGATACCAGATTTTAAACTACCTATCACCCCAGGTTGAAAGAATGGGAACCGGAGCAAGCAAAGCACCGCCAAAGGGCGCAGTAGCCTGCTTCATGCTCCAGAATTGTAGGCCATTAAAAAAAAAAATTGGGTAAGATGGAAACAAAAAAGGTAAATCGGTCAGCGATTGGCGATTGGAAGAGAGAGGCAGAAAGATGAGCCATAAGGCAACCCCGAATAAGGACAAAAAAAATGGACACAGACTTCCAGGACAGCTGAGCCACTGCAGTGGTCAATAGCGATGAGCAGGAAATGTAGCCAATGTGGTTACACCTTACGAGCGCCAACCCCCCCGTCGTTGAGAGCCTCCCAGTGTAACCGCCGCCACCCGCTCCCCCCATCGGGCAATGTTAGTGTCATGATATGCGGACACACACAATGATATACAGACGAGCAGCTAATGGACACAGAGAACAGGGCGTGACCAATAAGCAGGCAGGACACTCAGAGGTGGGGATAAGAACTAGGAGCAGGAGTCGGCCCACCTGGCCCCTCGAGCCTGCTCCGCCATTCAATGAGATCACGGCTGATCTTTTGTGGACTCAGCTCCACTTTCCGGCCCGAACACCATAACCCTTAATCCCTTTATTCTTCAAAAAACTATCTATCTTTATCTTAAAAACATTTAATGAAGGAGCCTCTACTGCTTCACTGGGCAGGGAATTCCATAGATTCACAACCCTTTGGGTGAAGAAGTTCCTCCTAAACTCAGTCCTAAATCTACTTCCCCGTATTTTGAGGCTATGCCCCCTCGTTCTGCTTTCACCCGCCAGTGGAAACAACCTGCCCGCATCTATCCTATCTATTCCCTCTGACTATAAAAGACCGAGGCACTCACACTCCACCTCTTTCCACTGATGAACATCTGGAGAGTCAGTCAAGGGTGTATGTACAGTCTCACACCTCCACCACGTGGCTAAGAGCTAGTCTGGCTCAGTCAGACAGAGTAACCACACTTAAGTTAGCAGAGTCGAACTCACAGAGAACTGTGCTATTAGTTCAATAAACCTGATTGAATTAACTTCAAGGTCCGGAGTATCTTTCTGATCTAAGCTGCATCCAGTTGCAGCCAGTGTTAGGCCAGTGTACCTAACACCGCAGTTAGCTTACTAACAAGCGCGCCAAACAGCAGAAGGCAGGCAGGAACCATTCCCATCCAGCGCCACGAGCTCGGGTACGCAGTATGGGCTGCAAATACCCTTACGCTATTTCCCCGGTTGCCCAGGCGGCCTGTGCATAGACCATGGACAAATGCAGAGTCGAGGCTCATGGCTGAGGCAATGGGAAATCCTGAAACGAAGTTAGAGAATGCACTGGGCCAACACAAAAACCATTGTTCCCTGCCATGAACCCAGCATTTCAGATGGCGAAATACTCATTCAGGCTTGGCTAAAAGGCCGGTTCAAAGAGTTTTGAAATCAAATTCCAAGGTTTTAGAACCCATCGAGAGAGCCCAAATGCAGGACCAAGCACGAGGCCATCTGTTAACTTCTGGACAGATTGCTAGAAGGCCCTCCATGAAACAACCTTCCCCAAAAAGACAAATTGGTCCAAGATTATGGAGGCCGCTCAGAGAAAGGACGGAAACGTCCAGGATTATGCCCAAAGGGACTCGTGGAACAATACTCTAGGCTAACGAAACCCGCATTGGAAGGGCCCACTATTAGTACCACCGTCAACGGAGATTTACGTAGAACAGTACAGCACAGAACAGGCCCTCGATGTGCCAAGATTTAAATAACGGGGGCCGAGGAGAGGATTCGGAGGTGACAGGGGACCACGCGGGACGCAGGCAGACAACGAAGGTTGCCACACCTGTGGCCAACTAGTTCACTGGGACAGGGAATGCCCACAGGCAAGCCACGAGAGTCGCAACTGTGGACTACTAGGTCATTGGGCTAAGGACTGTCCCCAACCAAAACCCCAGTACCAACAGAATTGGAGCCAGCATGTAATGGAAGAGGCCGTGGGAGGGGTGGGCACGTACCAGGCTGCCCGCAGGCCAACTATTCAGTCCAGGATCCCTGGGGAAGGGATGGTCACTCGGATTAAGCACTCAATTGGACCCAGTGACGAGAGGCCTGCCTGGCTACTTGCCAGCCCTAGACGCTGCACATTATGCAGTACAACAATGGAATGAAAATCGCTTATTGTCACAAGTCGGCTTCAATGAAGTGACTGTGAAAAGCCCCTAGTCGCCACATTCCGGCGCCTGTTCGGGAGAAGGCTATTAGGTCACCCCTTGAAACCATAGAGACCGTCACCCTTCCAGATAAACCTTCAGCGCAGCAGGCTAAATTGTTTGCCCTTGTACGAGCCTGTATATTAGCCACTGGCAAGAGCGTAAATGTTTATACGGGTTCAAGGTATGCTTTGGAGTGGCCCAAGATTAGGGACAGATTTGGAAATTCAGGGGATTTCTAACATCATCAGGCTCCACTATCAAAAATGCAGAATGAGTAGACACCCTTTTACGGGCAATTCCCAAGGCAATTGGCAATTTTAAAATGTCAGGCCCACCCAGGGTATCAAGACGGAATTTCAATATGCAATGGGAGGCAGATGAAGTGGCAAAACAGGCGGCGCTATCAGACACGTGGGCGCAAGTAGCTGCCTCTGTTTTAAGAGACACTTTTATGCTTCTTCATGGAGCATAAACTGCTTCCTTGATGCTCTGACAAAGGAAGGTTCCGACTTGGAGATAGGTTGAACACATTTATTGAGCAGTTCACAATTCTCCTGCTTGAGTTCGACTCTCCTGCTGACCTTGCTACAGTAACTCAGTCTAACTAACCAGTCTGCTCCTAGCCACGTGGTGGGTGTGATGCTTCCTGATCTGCCCCTGTCTCTCTGAGTGTCCGCCTGTGGAAAGAGACAGAGCCTGTGTGCCCTGATCTTTTATGTGGGTTGTGTAAATGCCCCCTTGTGGTAGTGCCACCTCTGGGTGTCTTGACTGCCCATTGGTTGTGTCCTATTCGATGTGTTCATTAGCTGTATGTCTGCATGTCATGACGTCTCTGGTGCTCCCTCTAGTGTTTACTTAGCTGTAGTGTATTTACATTAACCCCTTGTGTATTTACAGTGATGCA